>NC_082386.1:18513036-18525536 GCF_031168955.1 Gadus macrocephalus
GAATCATCGTCCAACAAAGACAATATATTTCTTGGGCTCCCACCAACATGTTTTACACTCCCAGACCCATTTAAAACCAGTCCCGGCACTGGAAGTCTGACAACGTGAAGAAGGACACAATTAAGTCAAAGACGGGAACTGGTTCCCAATGCAGCAGGCCTACTGGTGGTGTCCCCTACACGTTGACCTACTGGTGTGTGTACACCTGATATTCAAATCCATTATGGAGACTCACTCACTAGCCCTATTGTTTTCGGCGCAGGCGTCGGACATTTACATGGAGCGGAGACAACAGCGTGTGTATGGGGAGGTGAGTCGAAGACAGAAACACACTTCCTAAAGGAACACAGGGGTAGCGAGGCGGGACTGAAGGGTCTCTGTCTGTGTGTCTGTGTGTCTGTGTGTGCCTGCAGGTGTCTGGACAGCAGTGTAAACACAGCGTGATGCTAGCTGTGTAGCAGCTAGTCCCAGACCCCCGAAGCCCCTCTAAACACAGCCTGACGGGACGTTAGGGGGCCACGCAGACTTCCTCTGGGGTCCCGGGGCTTCTGGGGCTGGGGGGGTCCCATGGTCCTCCTGTCAGGGCTGGGATGGATCCTAAAATGGGAGGGGCTGGTGTTGGCCTTGACTTAAGCGGCATTGACTTAAAATGACTTGAGCAGCATTGACTTAAAATGACTGAAGAAGCCCTTGACTTAAAATGGGAGGGGCTACTGTTGGGCTTGACTTAAGCATTACTTAAGCAGTGTTGACATAAAATGGGCGGGGCTAGCGAGGGGCTGGGAGGCGGTCTCACTGCCCATTTTAACTGAGCATATCGGTGAAAAATTGTGCGAAACATCGTGTTCCGCGACATTTACACAGAACATCGACCTTGAAACGAGCGTAACATGTGTTTTTGGAAAGGCAGTGGTAAACCGCTCTCCATGTCGGTGTGCAAGGGTTCATGCTGACCTCGAGGGGTTAAGCACATTAATTCCTTGTTTTCAAATTAAGAGCGTGCCGTGGACATGCCAGTAGATCCTACAACGACAACACCTAGACTCACAAATTATTGTGCTCGTTTTAAAGAGTATTTTGTGGTCTGTGAGATCTCTGTGAGAGTGGAGTGACGGGCACACAGGAGAGTTCACCTCCTCCACCTTCTCGGTTTCAGTGTCGTGTGAAGGTTTCAATTCTTGGAATGACTCCGAAAACAGAGCTGGGTTTTTTACCTTTTGGAGAGAGAAATGAGTCGAGAGCCAGCAACCGTTTCACATAAATCACAGCCATGCTCATGAGAGACCCGATAACCTCCTGACTATAAATGGAGAGAGACTACGCATGCTAGATTGATTAGCATTGCATGCTAGCTTAACTTTACCAGATCTCACCGTAGCACACTATGAAATATACAAATAAATGTATAGAAATATTGGGTTGATCCAGGCACAACGATAACTAAACAAAATAGTAAGTAAATCCGATTTTTATGCATGGAAATAATTGTGTTTATTTCTTCACATTTGCCTTGCCTCAGGTGGCAAACATTTCAGAATAAAAGCCCCGATAGAGCCACCCATGAATTCCCCTGGGGTTGATTTATGACTTCCCACTTCAGTGATACTACAACGCTTCTGTTCTGTTCCCATCGCCTGGTTACCACACACACAAACATCCCCGCTCCCGCCACATCCCTCGCCTGGTGAGAGTCTGTGGTTCCCAGTCTGTTGGTTCCCAGTCTGCGGTTCTTCCCAGTCTGTTGTCTCCAGTCGTTTCACACACGAGATCGTTTAAAATAATTACCCTGTGCTCTCCACACGAGACTTCTTCTGGCTAGGATGATTAGCTGCAGTAGCACTAGTGGGAACGGGTTGTCTGGGAAGCTGTTGCTTCCCGGCAGCCAATCAGGGATGAGCCCTGTTTGAACGGGCCAATAGCGGACCACAGGACCACCATCCGTGACAGGTCGTCAACAGCGTGTTTTTCCGAACGTTAGCTTGCAGGGCTGAAGAAAACGTGGTGCTAATCCACCCTCAGCTCTCATCAAAGCGTACCTCTCTCCCCCTCCCTTCATCCCATACCTCGCTCCATTTCGCTCTGTTTCTCACACCATATCTCTCTCATCTTTGTTTCTCTCTGACTCTTCCCCCATATCGCTCTTCATTCATCTCCGTCTCTCACCCCATATCTCTCTCCCTCCACATCTCGTTCTGATTCTCTCCCCCGTTTCTCTCTCCCTCTTAATTTCTCACCCTCCCTCCAGCCTTTACCTCCCTCCCTTATTCTCTACTTCCTTCCAGCCTCTCTCCATCTTTCTCTCTCTCTCTGTCCTAGGCTGAGTGTTGACCATCTATTAGGCAGAGGCAGCCCTTGAGACTCGAGTGCCTCGCTCAGAGAACCGGCCGGAGGTCATGTGACCCGGGGCCAGCCTGTAAGGTGAGCCGCTTTGAGCACCTGCTGCTGTTCAACAGAACTAACACTGTGAAAGGATATCAGTCAGGTGACCAGTCCCCCCACAATGATATCAGTCCGTAACCAACCAGTCATCTGGATATCAGTCAGGTAACCAGCCAACCACAGCAATATCAGTCAGTAAACAAACCAGGCTCCACACAATGATATCAGTCAGGTAACCAGCCATCCACAGTGACATCAGTCAGTAAACAAACCAGTCACCACACAATGATATCACTCATTAAACAAAGCAGTCATTAAACTCTCACTCTCTCGCTGTCACTCTCTCTCTCGTAACTTCCCTCTGAACCGATCGATCAATAACAGATCAGATACTGATTTCAATTCCAGACGATCGATACTCGTTCCTGTTCAGAAAAAAAAGGGGAAGTTGGGCGATGTAGCGGAACGACCGGTCCCTCGGCGAGCATGACCGCCTGTCCAACGTGCGTACGGTCAACCCGACGTATTGATCTGTACCGTCATAGAGAACTGATCAACTGGGTCGTTTCACTATTGATTGTTGTTGTTGTTGTTGTTGTTGTGGTGATGGCAGCTCTGTGTTGCCGAGCATTATGGGTGTTTAGAGACATTCAGAGTCGTTGTGCGTTTTGAAAGCCATTTCAAATTTGGGGACGTTATCGATTGAGCCAATCAGAGCGAGCGCACAGCTAGCCAAAGCGTAGCTGACCGATATTCAGAAATACTGCTTCTTGACACATTAATCTGTCCAAAAATGCTTTTGAATATGCCAGAGGATAAGAGAGGAGATAAAAACCACAGTCTAGGGAAGCAAAGTGAAAAGAAAACATTCTTCAAGCAATTAACACCCACTCACCACCACAATAAAAGCGTATTACAAGGGGGCTGAGCTGGAGGCAGATACACAGTGGAGAACAAAATGACCAATTAGAGAGCAGGATAAATACACATATAAAAGTAAAAAAAAAACAAATTATTATTGTTGGGTCATGCAACGGTGTTGCTGGGTGCGCCGTGTTGGCTTTTCAAAATAAAAGCTCTTATTTCTGCCTGTTTGGAATGGCACAGCCAGGATGAAAACCAGATCCAGAAAGCATGAGGATGAGTTTCAAAGGAGTCGGGGGCGGTCTGGTGGGTGGGTGGGAGCGAGGGGAGGGGGTGTGGGGGGGGGGGGGGGGGTCTGGCAACCGAAATGGAAATATCAGTTGGCCATCTGATAAGCCCGGCGGCCATCTTGGTGGGCGATGATAAATTATTCACTGGGAACTGACAACGCGACAAAGGACGGGCCACCCGACATGCTTCCTTTGTGCTCAGACCTCAAAGGACTCCCTTGTTCTCCGGCATCTCCTCTCCCACCCGCCCCCCCCACCTCACCTGCGTCCCCCCCCCCACCTGACCTACAGAATGGAAGGTGTGGCCGACGCCGGCGTTGCCTCGGTGTCTGTTTACTCAAAGACGACTCCCTCCTCCTCCTCCTCCTCCTCCTCCTCTAGCTAGCTAGCGCCAAGACGCGCCGCAGCTGCTGCTACTATTGCTGCTGCTGCACCCGTGCGTGCGGCGTGCACGGCGGGGCATGCAGGCAGCACAGGCCACGTGTAGCCGCGACCACGCCCACATGCGTTGCCCCGGGCGGCAGAAAACGAAAACATTCGAAAAACGTTAACTTCCCTTACAGCGAGTTGTAGTTGGGGATGTGTTGTTGGGGCGTCCCCGTATAGCACGTACCAGTAAGGCTCAATCCTTACCGCAGCAACCACGGTTCGATTTCTGCCCGTGGTCCTATGTCTTCCCCTCTCTCTCCCAGACCTTCCGGTCCAACTCCCTCGACAAGAAAAGCCTGCAAAAAAATAGATATTTGCCTGCCAACAGTGGTGAGCAAATAACAACACTATCAAAACAAAAAAAGACAAACAGCAACAAAGTAGACTTCTGAGTGTCGAGAGTTTGTCGTCGTTTTGTCGTTCGCCGTGATTGACGCCTGAATCGCATTGGGTACAGCGATGTCTGTATCCATGGGTACAACCATGTCTTCACTCATGGATACAACCATGACTGTACTCACTGGTACAAAGATGTCTGTACCCATGCAGAGGAATGCGTGTGGTTTGCTGCGGTTTGATTAACAGTATTAGCCCAGGGCCGATGAGCCCAGGGCCCCCCCAAGCGGAGACATGTGACGGCGTGTTCTCCTGACAGGAAGTGATGTCGTGACCCCTAATTCCACGCTGGAATTCCCCAGCGCAGCGATAGGGTCGGCCTCCGTGCACAAGCTGCCGTTGCCGCGGGATACACGTTCCCCCGGGGGCGCTTCCGAGACCCCAGGAACGCCGTTTGTTTGATTTGGGCAAAGAAATTAAACGTCCAACCCGCTCTCCCCGGGACAGCGGGGGGTCCGGGAGTCGAACGCTTGTGAGAACGAAGCGGTTCTTGCCGATGCCCCCGCCCTATAAAAAGAGCCGCTCCAGCAGGCTGTGAAAACAGGCCCCGGTGTGAGGCCCAGATGTTGGGAGCGGAACGTGAGAACAGCAGCCGCACAGCGAGCATGCGTCCGGTGCGGGCGGACCGGATCACAGACAAAACAGCCGTATCGTCACGTGGGATCTGCGTCTAGCGAAGTTCAGGAGTCAACTGCGCAAAAACATTGAGGTTGTTTTAATTCCCAGGACAGACGAAGCGGCTGTGACTGACGTTTCCCTCACAGACGACACGGAAGGAAATGCTTCCTTCGTAACGCAACCGTCTGGAAATGGAGGTATTTGTGGTCCACCGAGGAAAAGGATTTAAAAACTACAAATCACCATGAAGGACAAGTCCCCTAAGGGAGGCAGGGGGCGGGGCCAAGCTGTGATCCAGGACACGAAGGCGGAGCCTAGCTGTGATCCGGGACCGCGGGGCGGAGCCAAGCGAGCCCAGGAGGGAGCAATTGAGTAATGGCGCTCGGGACATGCATTATGTATGAGTGTAGGAGTTCATGTAGAAGTCGTGCGTTAAATAAAAGAACAGGCAGGACAGACCGATAGCTACTGTAGATCATCTGACTAGCAGGCCGCCAGATAGACGGATACTGTAGGTGGATATATGGATAGAAACAGCTGACATAGATGGATACTGTGCACAGATAGATGAAAAGATAGGTTGGCAAATAGATATATATAGATAGAAAATGTACCTATATAGACATACATGCAGACAGACAGAGAAACTGTGGATAGACAAATAGACAGAGAGATAATGTGGATTGGTAGATGAATGTAGACAGACGGACATAGATACTGTGGATAGGTAGATAAAATAGACAGACAGAAGGACAGACAGAAAGACACTGTGGGTAGAAAGATGAATAGACAGACAGACAGACAGACAGACAGACAGACAGAGTACTGTGGATAGGTAGCTGAATAGACAGACAGACGGACAGACAGCGAGACAGAGAGACAGAGAGAGAGAGATTGTGTGAGAGAGAGAGAGGTCCAGGCTGGCGTGTACGGGGTTTTGCTGACCGCAGCGCTGCAGATAATGAGATGAATCGCCTAATTACTCGACGGGTCACCCCTGGCAGCGTGTTTACCCCTGCTCGGCTTTCAGCCGCAACAAAGGGGAGGCGGCCGCCTGGAACACTCCGCACCGCCGTGTTGTGGTCGCCCGCCGGCCTCGCCACACCGAGGTGTTGTGGCCGCCGCAGGCCTCGCCACACCGAGGTGTTGTGGCCGCCGCAGGCCTCGCCACACCGAGGTGTTGTGGCCGCCGCAGGCCTCGCCACACCGAGGTGTTGTGGCCGCCGCAGGCCTCGCCACACCGAGGTGTTGTGGCCGCCGCAGGCCTCGCCACACCGAGGTGTTGTGGCCGCCGCGGGCCCCACCACAAAACCAGGTTTAGAGCAGAGGACGGGACGTGGAGACGGGTCGGGAAGTGGGATGGACCTGTGAGCAAGGCAGTGCAGATCGGAATCCAACCGGCAGCCTCGACGAGACACACCGCTTAGATCAGAGGATTTATCGAGCCGTCCGTAAAGGTTTATTATTTAGTGAATGTTTAAAAAGGCCAAAGCACATATATTTGAACCGCACCCCGAAACAGAAACAGAATGCTATTGTTTTTAAGGCGCCACTAGGCTTCCACTACGTATACGAAAACCCAAATAGTTTATTATGGGTCCATCCCGACCGTGTGTGGCCGTGTGTTTTGGGCTCAAGACGGGCGTGGGAGGCGTTCTGGATGGAGCGAAGTGCGGGACTAACACTTACTCTCTGCTAGCGGGCGGCAGGGGGAAGAGGGGGGCAGGGTACAACAGTTTGTCTAAATGAAAATGAAGCCAGCCTCCAGCGCTCAGCACCCAATCTCTCTGTGTCTCCAGCCCCGAAGAACTGATGCTGATGGCACGGTGCTGAGGAGAGAGCAGGGGGGATGAGGAGGAGGAGGAGAAGTGGGGGGGGGGGGGGGAGACAGAACACTAAGGAGCAGCAGCAGCAGAAAACAAGCAGACCAAATACTTGTGTTTTCTGCAGCGATGCGACACCAGCAGGCCATGCTGATGAAGACCAGGTCATGCAGTCTCTCTTCCTCGTCCATCTTCCTCAATAGAGATCATGACATGGGATACGTGCATGGGGCCTTGCCCTGATTGGCTGAGAGGGCTGCCCCCGGGCCGTGAGTCGGGTGTCGACAGTTGAAGCCCATTAGTCATAGCAAACAAGGTGCGAAGAGAGAGCAGTGGGCCTGAAGGAAAGCCCCTTCATTCTGACTATGTCAAATTCTACCCATTTGTGACATCACAAGTGTCCAATCAGATGCCTGATGGATAGATCAACCTACTGCCAGCCTACCCAGTGGATTGTACCGGTTGACCTGGTAAACCCGGTAGGTTGACCTACCCAGGTAGGTAGATGACTTGGCAAGTAGGTTGACACGACCACTACCACGTGATGGCGAAAATGGGTTGATTCTGAAATTACTTGGGTATCAAACCGACACATGGTTTAAAATAAGGCGGCCATTATCCATGATACTGGGGCCGATACAGGCAGGGAGGCAAAGAAACGCCAGACTCTCGCTAAGACATGCCACTTCCTCGTGTGTAACTGTCCACAAGTTCCGCGGGACGAGAGCAGCAGATGGAAGACAAACTGTCGGTGGTGAGCAGTTGGCAGTTTGACGTTTTCTTCCAACTGCCTCCCGAGTTCGGGAGAAAAAAAAAGGTGAAGATGCGGTTCATACGCTCATGTTAATGATGCCGGAAAGGCCCCACGTCGAATGGGTTTGTGCCAACTTCGCAAGGGCCTTCTCAGGGCCCATCGCTGTGCGCAGCTCCACCGGGGGAAGACGTGGTCTGCGGTTCCCCTCCTCCACTGCCCAAGGGCGCATGGACGGTTGCTGGTGGAAGGAGACGAGGCTGCGGCTGATTGTATTTGCCCAGCCCTGCCTGGCCATTGGAAGCATTGAAGTGGTTTGAAGAAATCGGTTTAGATGGAGCTGCACAGGGTATGTCTAGAGAACATACACTCAGCGTGGAAACCACTAAAGGGTTAGGGCGGATATTCTACTTCCAAGACGGTCAAAAGCAAAGAGTGTTCTTATCAGAGCCCGAGTCATCCCATCACATGAGACAACGACACAGTCGGCTGGATACAGACACACACATTTCCATTCATACTCATGTTTAATGTAGGGGGCAGAACAGACTCTCCAGCGCACAATGTCTTCGTTCAGCATAAGAGCAGCTTGCCAAAATCCTTGGCAGTGGAACGGGAATTCGCTCCTCTTTTTATTTTATATGCCACGGCCATCCTTTTTCATTGGCCACCAAGAGCACCAGGGTGCATCATGGGAGTGCAAGAATCTGATGACAACGCGTTTTCTGTCCATTGCACTCTTTAACGTGATCCTATTGTGGGCCATTATGCAATTTAGCAAATTGCTGCTGTTGTGTAAATCTGCAAATCTCGGTGTACTGCGTAGCCTTCCAGGCAGAACTAAAACAAGGTGTTGGTCATTTACAGTTGGCTCAGTGTTGCATTTGAGTCATTATCCGGTCGCACATAAACCAGTTGAACCCCCAGTCTTACACTATGTATCATTACTCAACTTAATTTCCCCTTTTGCCATAATACTGAAATTAACTTTGTGATAGATGGTGTGAGCAGGAGTAGGTTTTAGTAGTATTTAAGAGGAAATAGTTACCAGGTGGGAGTGAGATTATTATTAACTCACTCTTGCTTGGAAAACACTCATACCAACTGAAACCAAATCAAAGAGTTGAGAATAAGGAACAGAACAGCAGAACTCTGTTTCTGAGTTCTAATCCCAAAGCTGATGCTTGCCTTTGTGTTCAGCTAGCATCAGAATAGAAGCTAGCGTTAGCCTTAGGTGTTACATTCTTTGAGTAGGTAAATTGTATGCCATTGTGTACTATGGTTTTACATACTATAACTTTACGTCACAAGTATAAGTTTACTATTTGTTTGTGTTTCATTGGCCCGGGTCAGACCATTCACAACGGTTGATCTAATGGGCTGGTTTAACACAACGCCCAATTGGAGCGCCGCTAAGAAATGTTCATAAACATCCAAGATGGATGCCGCCAATTTGTCCCATCTTTCGATGCTCTGATTGGTTTAAGGTCTATCCAATAGCGTCTAGACGCTTCTTCTGCACCTTACGGCCTTGGAAATCGATAACGAACTCAGAGGTTCCAGACTAACACACATATGCAAATTGGTCCTGCGATTCCAGGCTATATAATGTGTTATGCTGCCAGTAGCAACCAGCTCCTCCACCCCTGATGGTGTAAGAGAGCTGTTGAGGTTAGGTGGTGAACGGTGACAACTTCACTGATTACTCACTACAGCTTGAGACAAGCTTCCCCATTTCTGTCACATAACGAGCTGGTTCCCCTGAAATGTGAATTCACTGAGTGAGCACCACACCAGGCCTGGAAACAGGCTTCACTGAGCACCACACCAGGCCTGGAAACAGGCTTCACTGAGCACCACACCAGGCCTGGAAACAGGCTTCACTGAGCACCACACCAGGCCTGGAAACAGGCTTCACTGAGCACCACACCAGGCCTGGAAACATGGATTCACTGAGCACCACACCAGGCCTGGAAATGTGAAAACGTGGATTCACTGAGCACTGTGCCAGTCCTGGAAACGTGTATTAACGGAGCACCATGCCAGGCCTGGAAACCTGAATTCACTGAGTGCACCACGCCTGGAAACGTGGATTCACTGAGCCCCACGGCAGGCCTAGA
This sequence comes from Gadus macrocephalus, assembly GCF_031168955.1. Lineage (NCBI taxonomy): Eukaryota > Metazoa > Chordata > Actinopteri > Gadiformes > Gadidae > Gadus > Gadus macrocephalus. The sequence goes on from NC_082386.1 coordinate 18,522,707, forward strand.
AACGTGGATTCACTGACCACAACGCCTGGAAACGTGGATTCACTGACCACAACGCCTGGAACTGTGGATTCACTGACCACAACGCCTGGAAACGTGGATTCACTGAGCCCTACATCTGGAAACGTGGATTCACCGAGCCCCACACCTGGAAACGTGGATTCACTGAGCACCACACCTGGAAACGTGGATTCACTGAGCCCCACATCTGGAAACGTGGATTCACCGAGCCCCACACCTGGAAACGTGGATTCACTGAGCCCCACATCTGGAAACGTGGATTCACTGAGCACCACACCTGGAAACGTGGATTCACTGAGCACCACACCTGGAAACGTGGATTCACTGAGCACAACACCATGCAGTGATTCACCATCGCCAACATTCTGCTTTGCAAACCTTTCCCGGCATCTCTTACGCCCAGACTGACTCGGCGTGTTACTCTCAGTTACACATCACTACACCGATAAAAACGCACAAAACGCAATTCATGCAGTTGAACTGATATGGCGATGGTTTGCTAAAGTTGATACTTGTCTTAGTACTTTTATTTCGCTGTAGTTAAACATTTTTCAGGCTGCCATTAGGGTCCAAATTCTGTTTGAGAATGTCTGCTGTATTCTGCTGGATCTACCACAAGGAGAGATCAAATCAGCAACTCTGGTTCACAAGGCTCAGTTTAATGGAATAGGAAATTGCTTAACTATTACTATGCCCTGACTGGTACGGATTGTCTACAGGAATGAGGGTGTGTGTGTGTGTGTGTGTCTGTGTCGAATGTGTGTGTGTGTGTGTCGAATGTGTGTGTGTGAAATGTGTGTGTGTGTGTGTGTATGTGTGTGGAATGTGTGTGTGTGTGTCAAATGTTTGTGTGTGTGTGTCGAATGTGTGTTTATGTGTGTGTGTGGAATGTGTGTGCGTGTGTGTGTGTGTGCATGGAATTTGTTTGTGTGTGTGTGTCGAATGTGTTTGTGTGTGGGTGTGTGTCTGTGTGTTGAAAGTGTGTTGAATGTCTGTCTGTGTGTGTGTGTGTGTGTGTGTGTGTGTGTCGAAAGTGTGTGTGTGTGTGTGTGTGTGTGTAAAATGTGTGTGTATTAGTCAAATGTGTGTGTGTGTGTGTGTGTGTCGAATGTGTGTGTGTGTGTGTGTGTGTGTGTGTGTGAGAATCAGTCGAATGTGTGTCGGATGTGTGTGTTTGTGTAGCAGGATGGGTATGGGAGGGCGTGATAGTGTGTGTGAGTGCTTGTGTGTGGCAGGGAAGAGGGGGGGGGGGGGGGGGGGAGGAGTGATTTACGGGCAGAGGCCAATCAGAAATCCATCTAATTTCCTTATAAGGGCATGCCTTGACAAATTAGGGCTAGCGGGCGGCTATCACCTGCACTCCACCTTCATGTTCACCGCACCGCCCCAAGCACCCTCTCAGACACGACACCATTAGTAGAGCAGGAGAGAGAGAGAGAGAGAGAGAGAGAGAGAGAGAGAGAGAGAGAGAGAGGAGAGAGAGAGAGAGAGAGAGAGAGAGAGAGAGAGAGAGAGAGAGAGAGAGAGAGAGAGAGAGAGAGAGAGAGAGAGAGAGAGAGAGAGAGAGTCTGAGTAAGAGAGAGAGACCGCAGAGACACCTGGCTAAAGAGCGAGTGGTAAGATAAGCGTCTTTATGCTGGAGGTCAGGTTATGACTTGTATCATAGGTAAAGTATTCACAGGCTTCTTCTGCAGATCTCCTCGTGTCCATGAGAGAGACTGGGACGCCTTTATCATCCTATGCCTCTTTCTGTGTGTGTGTGTGTGTGTGTGTGTGTGTGTGTGTGTGTGTGTGTGTGTGTGTGTGTGTGTGTGTGTGTGTGTGTGTGTGTGTGTGTGTGTGTGTGTGTGTGTGTGTGTGTGTGTGTGTGTGTGTGTGTGTGACTTTGTATCACTGTGTATGTGCATGTTTGTGTGTGTATACGTGTGTCAGAAGTGCATTCCTGTTTCGAATGGCTGTCCTACTCAACATATCCAACCTCAAACTAGCCAACTAGCTTACTGTTTCTGGACAGCATCATCACACAGTTTTCTAACACACAGGTAATAAACAGTCCAACTCTGACATGATCCACGTCACCACAAACAGACTTCACTTTAAAGTCTGGAACTCTATCCAAACTATCAAGGAAGGTAGGTAGTCTATACATTTGATTCTGGTTAGTGGCGGATGCTTCCTATATTATAGCGGGTTTCTATCGGCGTCACCGCCTGGTCCCTCGCCTTCCTCCTCCACCTTTAAACCCTCCCTCCTCCCGGTAGCAGCAGCAGCAGCAGCTCAGCCTAGCGATGACATAATTACAGAAACCAGAAACCGGAGCGCTTTCAAAGCACAAAAAAGACAAGTAGGGGAGAAAGTTTTCCAACTGCAGCCGAGAGGGGCCGAATATGACCATTTTTGGGCAGGCTGGCTGCCTCGCAAGCCCAGCCCAAACCACAGGCCGGGTTACTCGGATCCCACCGCCTTCCTCCGCTCCCCCCTTTTCCCCTCAAAAGGCGCACGCAGTAAAGTCTGGGAAACAAGCGGGTAGAAAAATGTAACACTCATTCTTAAAATCAACACATCGGTATTCTCAGCAGCCAGTACGTCACTCGGAGAGTTCTGACATACACACACGACCGCCTTTTTCTCCCTGCCCCGGGGTGATTTGACAGGGGGGCAACGCATTAAATGCCTATAAAAGCCCCATAACATAACGTAACGTAAAATAACACAGCATGTAACATTTCACGGTATGGGACTGAAAGGGAGGCTATCACGACTTGGCCACCCGCATCCGACACAACACAACGACAATAGATACTTTGGGGCA
>NC_082386.1:18530536-18558728 GCF_031168955.1 Gadus macrocephalus
TTTCTATGAACATCCTTACCGTATCCACAGCGATATTGTTTCTCCTTCTTCTAACAAATCTTATATAAAGTCAACAAAGAGTTAACAGAGGGCAAAACGGATCTCTCTCTCTCACTGACAGGTTCGTCCAAACTTGTTCCTAACGATTGAACTCAGGCGTGTCCGATCACTCAAGCTTCGCGCACCAGCAGCACCAGATATGAAAGATAAATAAAAATGAGGGCAATATCACCGGGAACTTGAGGGTTAGGGTCAGGGATGGTAGAATGCACAGTGCACTCAAGAACCCGCTTACGATAAAAAGAAATCCATTCTGCAATGAACCTGCAACTATTTGATCCTGTGCATTGAACATTAACCTTCTCCTTCTGTTTGTTTTTCCTAGTGATGATTTCTCTTCTCGCAGCTCCACCTGGTGGTCGGAGTGTTACCCACAAGGGAATGGACTTTCGACTTTCCCACTGGAATAAAAAGTCTAGCATACTTTGCTTTTCGCCTATTTGAAACCAATTTTCTTTGCCAACTCACATAAGGTTTGAATAAATTATCCTCCAACTTGCTGCATTATATACCCCGTTATCATGCCCTGCTAAAGAAGTCAAACATGCACAGGTACAGCGGCCCTTTATGAGTCAATTAATATAAAGAAAAAAGCCAGAAATAACGTGTTTGTAAATGTTTTGGTTGAGGGGCAGTCAAGGCCAGAAAGAAGCAGCCTGAACGAAGGGAACCATTGAACCAGACCTCTTCAACAAGTTTAATTTAGGATCCATTATGTCGGGGGAATTGCGTTCTTTACAATAAACACGCAGACGTTTGCTTCCACGACCCCACGCCTAATGACATGAGGGCAAACATTAGCCAAGCTTAAAGAGGACAAAAAGGAATTATCAAAACAAATTTTCCCCTTCGAGAGAGAGAAAGAAACCCACCATAATTGGGAGAAACCAAAGCGCATGTTTTGACGGCACCCCTCGCTGTGCGAGAAAATCCATTCACACAAAGCGATTCGTCGAGGGGGGGATCTCAACTAAATTTAAAAGCTGCTTTTTCTTGATTAATAGAAAATCAATAAAATTTCTGTTTCAGCACAGAAATCTTGTAAAATCGAATTTCTGTTAGGTCAGAATTACTTCCTGGTGAACCACTGAATTATATCTCCAATGATATGAGCGTTATAACACAGCCGTGATCTGAACACCTTTTTTTCTTTGGGGCGGCAGCCATTTTACAGCAACGACAACGACAGAGAGGTGTTAGCAAGGACTTTTATGCAACATGAAAACAAATTCCATTGCATTGTCAGACCATAAGGGAGTACTCTGTCAGGCTACTTTGGGTGGTATATCAAAACGCGCCGCTAGATGGCGCTTAATACCACATTATTAGGCAATGAGGATTATGGATCACAATTCTTGACCCAACTAAATGAATTCCTTGAATTCAACGTAGGCTCAGTTGAGGACCCTAGAGTCTTATGGGATGCTGTTAAAGGTTTCATAAGAAGTAATGCAATACTGTTTTCCTCAGATTTAAGTTAGGTTAGATCTGCCAAATTAAAAACTCTAGAAGCAGACTTTGCTAGAATGGACTCCATTTTGCAAAATAACTAGTCTAAACAAACAGCATCTCAACGTGACATTATAAAGAAGGAAATAAATTAGATCTTAAAAAGCTCAGAATTTTTAATACATAGAACTAGACAAAGCTACTATTTCCAAGGGTCCAGACCTAGTCACCTTTTAGCCATGAAAATCAGATCTAGTGAGCGCTTCCAATGGAAACATCATAACTGAACCTATGCAAATAAATGACTTTCCGCTCCTTTTACTCTGAATTTATATCAGTCAGAGATCAAGCTGGATAAAGATAAGTGCAGCAACTTTCTTGGTCAATTATATTGACCTCAGCTTGCAGCAGGTGACTGTACTCGCCTGGATGACCCGATTTATTTAGAAGAATTGAAAATGGCTGTGTTTACAATGCAAAGGAATAAATCCCCAGGTCTGGATGGGATACCACCTGAGTTCTATGTTACATTCTGGAGCAAACTTGGTCCACTACTCTTAGACATGATTACAGCCTCTTTAGATAAAAGGGGGTTTCTCAAGAGATGTAAATATAGCTCTGATTTCATTACTATTAAAGAAAGACAAGGATCCAACAGAATGTCAAAATTATAGGCCTCTCAGTTTGTTCAAATCCGAACTTAAAATTTACGCAAAGGTGCTTGCCCGACGTGTTCAGGACTATTTACCAGAACTAGTTAACTGTGATCAGACAATCAAGGCTAGCCGCAGATAATGTAAGACGTCTTCTCCAGGTAATAGTTGCTGCAAGTGTCAAAACAGAACCTGCAGCTGCGCTGTCCCTTGATGCTATGAAAGCATTTGACAGACTTGCATGGGCCTTTTTGTGGTCTGTCCTGGAAAAAATGGGTTTTGGTAAAAGTTTTATACATATGGACAAGGTACTGTATTCTAACCCCCCAGCTCTCGTGCTCACTGGGCAATTATCTTCCACACTGTTTCCGGTGATCTTCCCGCCAGGGTTGCCCTTTAAGTCCGGCACTCTTTGCACTTTCCCTGCACTATCCTACAGCCTATCTCTGTTTATGACACTGAACGCCATGTAGCATTATATGCTGATGTTTTAGTTTTCATGGAAAACCCAACACTTTCTTTGCCTAATCTGCTGTCAATTTGTGAGGAGTTTGGTGGTCTTTCAGGATTCAAAAAAGATATTGGTCAAAATCTGCCCTGTTACTATCAAATGAGCCAGCTAAAACACTGCAAGTTCCAGCTAATGTTCCGGTTGTCCAGCACTTTGAGTATCTTGGGATTGATATTTTTCCATCTATAAACCGCATTGTGACACACAATTACTCAGAAGCATGGAACATAATTAAAGTAGACATAGATAGGTGGATATTCCTCCCTAATTCTCTTCGTGCCCGTGCCTCAAGAGTGAAAATGGATATTCTCCCAAGAAATTATTTTGTGAGCTCAATGATCCTCCTCTCAACTTCTGGTCAAAAATCCACTCTAGCATCTCACGGTTTATCTGGAATACAAGACGGCCACGTCTGAAATCAAACACTACACAGAGAAGGGCAGATGGGGGTCTTGCACTGCCAATTTTTTAATTCTATTTTTGGTCATTTACTCTTTGACCGATAACAGTTTGGCGTGACCCTACTGCCCTTGTCTCCCGGCGTAATATTGTAGAAAATATAGTAAGACCATGGAATCTTTGCAGGATGTCCTCTTTGCTAATATTTCAGACAGGCAATGTCAGTTACGCTTTGGCCCAATTGTCTCCCATCTCATCCGGACTTAGCGCACAGCTGAACGGGGATGTAAGATCTCCTGTAAGTGGCATTCACATATATATACTAACAAGGGTCAGTTAATTGGAAGGAGACCTATCTCACCATCTTATTGGAGTGGCACTAACATTTGCCTTTTAAATGATATTTATGATGACATGGGCTTACGCTCCTTTCAAGATATTCGTGGTGCATTCAACCTGCCCGGTTCCTTGTTTTTCTTTTATTTGCAGCTCAGATCAGCTCTTAAAGCACACAGGGTCCCATGGCAACAACCTTTGCCTACTCATCCAATGTATAAATTGTTTACAGTACTGGGTAAAAACAGGGGTATGGAGTCCACACTCTATACGTTTTTTTTTGGAGGCCTCATATGTTGATCTACCCCTAGACAGAGTATGAAGAAGTGACTGCCCAGATCAGGACCCAGATTTTGATTGGAGAGAGATGTGGTTAAACATAAAGGAGGCTCCTCATAATCCCGACCATCAACAAATCACGTTAATTATGCTCATAGAACATATTTAACGCCACGCAAACTCTACTGTGTGAAGGTTATATGTGATCCCTTCTGTAGTTTATGCACTATGAAACCTCCGGGCACTTTCCTTCACAGGATGTGGGATTGTCCACCACCGTCACGATTCTGGGCTAAATGGTCATCCGTAATGTCTGACTTACTATCAGTAACAATACCAGTGACTGTTTCGGTCCTTCTGTTAAATGATTTTGCGAGGCTCAATATCACCAAGCTTAAAATATGCATAGCGCTGGCAGGCCTGACAGCTGCCAAAAAGATGGTTGTGGTGCGATGGAAGCCTCCCCACGCCTTTGTCATCAGACACTGGGTCCTCACCTTTTTGGATGCAATTTATCTTGAACTTTCAACTGCTCGGATTAATAAAGCTACTGAGACCCATTTAAACAACTGGCACTCTGCCGCTAATTCTCTGAAAGAATTTTTAAAGTGATCCCTTTTCCATAATCTTGCTTCAGTAAACCCACAGAATCTCCCTGGTGGGTGTGGGTTTGTCTGTCTGTCTGTCTGTGTGTGTGTTTTGACGTATTAGGGATGTATTATTTTGTTGTTTACACTGGCTGGTGCTTGTAACCTTTGGCACATTTCTATTTTATTGTTGTTTTTTTTCCTTTTCTTTCTTGCCTTTTCTTTTTATCCATACACTTCTCTGTATCTATTCGCAAGTATAGTCGCACTTCTGTCTGTTAATCTGTATTTAAAAAAAAAATAATAATAATTGTGATCGCAAAAATATGTGCGTGATTTTATACCAAACACAGGCTGGTATATTTGTTCAGAGTAAGAACTAGAAATTTGTTTAGCATCCTTTTTTCAATATTTATCTTTTTTTTTTTTTTTACAGAGACAAGGACTAATTTCATGAAATTGAACACAACAAAATTAAAATGTACGGCGGTCTATCATAACCACTAGCGAAACCAGAACTTCACTTTCAGGACCGCTATTTCAAAATCACTCATAAAACAAAACAAAAACAACAGCTCAAGTCTTAGTCTTTTTCTCCGTAGGGGAAGCCCCCGCCTCGCCCTCCCGGGCGCAGGTGTACGTCCGTTTCAGAGTGCTCTGTGCTGGGGCTCTGGAAGAGGAGGGGCCCTCCTCCTTCTGGAGCCTGACGCCCATCTCCTCCTCCCTGGGGCCCCCGGGGTCCGGCCCCGCAGAGCCCCCGGGGCCCAGGTCCGACAGGGGTGTCCGGTGCTGCCCGTTCATCCCGGGGCTCACGGGGCACGGGGACACCCGGGTAATGTTCACGGCGCCCCGCACGCCGACACACTCCTCCATGCTGTCCGAGCTCTCCAGGGCCCCCCTGCTGGCCCCGCTGGCCCGGACCCCGGCCCGGGAGCGCGGCCTGGGGCCCCCCCCGCCCTCCTCCTCCTCCTCGTCGTCCCCCGGGCGGGGGGGCTGGTGGTGGTGGTGATGGTGGAGGAGGAGGAGGTCGCCCCCCGGGCTCCGCGGGGACATGACCGGACTGGAGCACACAAAGTCCGACGGGCTGAGGGGTCCGTCCTCCCCGCGGGAGCCCGCCCGGCGCCTCCTCTTCCGCCGCCTCCGGGCCCGCCGCTGCTCCTCCCCGCTGGAGGAGGAAGAGGAGGAGGACGAGGACGACGAGCCCGCGGACGCCGGGTCCTCCACGGTGATCTCCGGGTAGCCGCAGGAGTCCAGCGCCGAGAACAGCGCCTGGGCGGAGTCGGAGCGCTCGCCGGCGCGTGCGGCGGCCAGCAGGCGGCGCCGGCGCAGCACGCCGCGCTTGGCGTTGCGGAGCCGCTGCCTCTGCTGCGCCCCCCCGTCGCTGCTGGACGAGGAGGAGGAGGAGGAGGACGAGGAGGACGAGGAGCTGGAGGAGGAAGAGCTGGAGGACGACGCCCCCCCCCCGGGCACCGAGGGGGAGGAGCTGGGGGTGCTGGTCAGGGCGGCGTTCCCCCGGGGGCTGGGCGAGTGGGGGCGGGGCATGGGGTCCAGCCAGAACTCGCTGGAGTCCGAGTCCTCGTTCACCAGGTCCAGGAGGAACCCCGAGTGGTGCCGCTGCCGCCGGCCCCGCCTCCTCTGACGCCCCGCCCCCTCCACCGCCACCGGCTCCTCCCCTCCGGAGGCGTCCGGCCCCACTAGCGAGGACGACGACGAGCTCCCCCCTCCGGCGGCGTTGTCGTTGCTGCCGTGGCGACCGGCGGCGGCGGAGGACGAGGCGGCGTTGCCCGCGGCGGCGGCGGCGGCGGAGGTCGCCGTGGCGGCAGCGACGGCGGCGGCGATGGCGGCGCTCGCCACGCTGGCGGCGGCGGCCGTGGCGGCGGGCCGCGTGGAGCGGCGGCCGCGGGCGTGCAGCTGCAGGATGGCGCCGTCGCTCAGGTAGCTGTCCGAGTCGGAGCTCCAGCCCTCGATCTCGCGGCGGACCAGCGAGTCGAAGAAGGCCATCATGCGCGGGTCCTCCTGGATGGACTGGCTGACGTAGTCGTGGGACAGGCCGCTGCCGCTGTTCAGCACCAGGCTGATGTACTCCTCGTGGGTGTAGAGGGAGCGGGACCGGTCCTCCACGCGCCCCTCCAGGTCCCCCAGGCTGTCGGGCTGCTGGTAGGGGCTCCACAGCTGGGGGGCACACAGGGGGGGGTGGGGGGGGGGTCATGAACGTGACTCTAAACCCGACCAGCCGGTAGTGGCTAGGATATTAAAGGGGTGCTGTCCTGCCGCCAGGTGTGAGTGGGATTGGCCATTACAAGCAGTTTGAAAATCGGTTTTAGTGACATCACAAGGGGGCCACAGTCCACTGGGTAGGCTAGGTGGACCAGCCCACTTGTGACGTCACCAAGGCACAGGGAAAGGCCGGTTTTCAAACGGCTTGCAATGGCCGATCACGTTCACACCTTGTGGCAGCATGTCACACCTTTATAAAGTGGTACGTTCCTTTTTTTTTTTTACCATTTAGCTTCAATGTCGCGGTCAGACGACGACTACACACGCTGCGGGGGCCTCACCTTGATGACCTTCTCCACGCCCGAGGAGCAGATCATGTAGGTGTGGGGGTTGAAGCGGACCTGGTTGACGATGGAGCGGTGGCCTTTGAGGATCATGAAGGCCCCGTTCACCACCCGGCCTGAGGACCCCCGACAGGAAGACATGATGGGTACACTGGGGTGGGGCGGTGTCCCCACAAACCACCTCCCCACAGGGTGGTGGACATGATGGGCACACTGGGGTGGGGCGGTGTCCCCACAAACCACCTCCCCACAGGGTGGGGGTTGAAACCTGACACAGATTGTCAGGTTGTGCATAGGGTAAAGTGGCCATTTTGTGTGCATCTGCCGGATTAAGGGTGGAGGTACTAGGGTCATGGGACCCTCCACCTTCAAAGTAAAAGTCCTCCCAAAAATGTGTACATGAATAACAAAGGGATACATTCCCGATCTATCGATATATAAGAAATATATATAGATAGCTCTGGATGTATCGATATCAATATCTCGAAGATGTATTGCCATCGATGTAGATCTAGCGATAGCGATCTCGACAATCTATATAGATTTATTAGTACTTAAGAGTTAACATCACTTATAGACACACGTATATCTAGATCGCCATCGATAGATCTATATATATATATATAGATCGCTATTGATATGTAGATATATTGATCTATAGATAGAGAATATGTGGTGGTGCTGGCAGAGGAACGGGGTAAAGGAATCACTCACCAGCCGCAGGGTCTTTAGGGATCTTCCACATGTAGAGGTTGAAGTCATCAGATCCCGACAGGATGTACTACAGGAAGGACAAACCCAGAGAAGAAGTTCTTTCAATGTCAAACATCAAAACGATGCTGAGGAGAGTGTATACGGGAGAAACGCACAGTCTTTACCCCAACCCATTTCAACCAGCCAGTTCAATATAATCATTTTGGCATAATTATTGATTGATATCCGTTAATACAAGCATATGATACAATTAAATGACTAATTTCAATGAATTCATATTAATACCTAGCAAGGTAACATGCAAGCATAAGTAATTACAAGCGCATGATTACTTGAACACACACCTCATTGCTAAGACTACATCAGAGCGGGTGATTCTAGGTGAAGGCAATGCTGTTGACGATGCTCGGTGAACATTGAGCAGCTCTCTGTCCTTGTATTTACTTTGACCATCTATTCCTGGTCTGGGTCACCGGGGGGGGGGGGGGGGGGGGGGGGGGGAGCAGTACATAAGGAGGGGGACTCCATGTAGGGCCTGGAGGTCCGTCAGCAGATCACTAAACACAGCCCTGCACCCAGCTCAGGAGGCCCATGACCTGCTGCAGCCGGTCTGCCGTCGACCACCGCTCTCAACCACCGACACCGGGCCAAACTACTGCTAGATGCTTTCCAAACCCCTTCTAAATGTATTTTAGACGACTTCAAAATGTATTTTAGACGACTTCAGAATGTATTTTAAAGCACTACTAAAATAGCTTTTGAAGAAAACCAGTCTGAGTGATGGTAAGATGAGGCCCCAGAAAACAAGCCTCAACAAACAAAGAATCAGCTCTTCTTAAATCCAACTTCATTAAAAAAAAACTAAAGATGCATTATCACTATCTGACCACTAGGGGGCAGACAGGACACTGCAAACATGTGCTGACGGCTGGAATCTAAAGCCCCCCCTCGCCCAATGGGAGCTTTATTAATCCCAGACGGGTGGTTTGCGTTAGGGTCAGCGGGCGGTTGGGTTCCCCCTCGGGGCAGCCCGATGCAATCACGGGTAAGTTTGAGACAGAACCAAGAGAAAGTGAGCGAGATAAGAGAGCGAGAGAGAAAGATTAAAGAGTAGTGTGTGTGTGTGTGTGTGTGTGTGTGTGTGTGTGTGTGTGTGTGTGTGTGTGTGTGTGTGTGTGTGTGTGTGTGTGTGTGTGTGTGTGTGTGTGTGTGTGTGTGTGTGTGTGTGTGTGTGTGTGTGTGTGTGTGTACACACAAACATCCACATGCCCATGTGTGTCTGCGTGGGTGTATGTGTGTATTATATACACAAGCATGTACACACACACACATGTACACACACACAAGCATGTACACACACACACACACACAAGCATGTACACACACACTCTATGTCTACCCAGGGATAGGAGCATCAACGAGGGGGATGTGTGTTTCGAGCTCCCCCTCCTCTAGACCCACACACACACACACACACACACACTCTATGTCTACCCAGGGATAGGAGCATCAACGAGGGGGATGTGTGTTTCGAGCTCCCCCTCCTCTAGACCCTCACACACACACACACACACACACACACAGCGCGCGCTCCGTCCAGCGGTACCTGGTCCTTGTCGCCGGCGAAGCAGCAGCTCTTCATGGTGCAGGAGTTGAAGTAGCCCTGGTTGTCGAACTGGTAGCTGGGCAGGCGGGAGTGCAGCTCGTAGAGGACGGGCGGCAGGCGGCGCCGCAGCGCCAGCAGCTGGGTGCCCGTGCTGTTGAAGCGCACGCTCATGGCGCTCTGCAGGGACATGTTCCCGCCGTAGCGGAGCAGGGAGCTAACGGTGGCGCAACACACACACACACACACACACACACACACACACACACACACACACACACACACACACACACACACACACACACACACACACACACACACACACACACACACACACACACACACACACACACACACACAGTTAAGGATGTTGATAGGAGGCTAATGCTAATCGTCGGTAAGTTTTGACAGTTGTAAAGAGAGAGTGGGACAAAGCTGGTACTTGTACAACAGACGGTGTTATGAGCAGTAATAACATTAATAACAATGCAAGTCAAACATTGCTATTAATATATTGTGTTGTGTGGCAATAATAATCATAATTCAATGAGAATAAGTAGCTAATCCATTTTTACGCTTACAAAATGTTCGAGACACACATCGAGATCAATTCAATGATCCCAATGATTTGACTTCATCACATCAGTTTTCCTAAAGTATGCTGAGGAGCTGGCTGGCCTCGACAACAGTGCCCTCTGGTGGCCACAGTTCGCATATCAATACAATCATTTGAACTTCAAAACGATGACGACCTCAACGCTCATTTAAAAATTCAAAATTCAATGCACTAAATCAACGTCAAAGTGAGCCCCTCCGAAATTGAACTCACACTGGACCCAAAACAGCACATCTAAACTTTACACACCAGTCAACACTTTTAACTTTCAAACAATACCATAAGCAGACTAATCACATGACAGCTCAAAACCGCAGATCCAACATGGCCGCTGGGGGCGTGTCCTACCTGCGGGGCTTCCGGATGTCCCAGAGGCCGACGCCTTCCTTGGAGTTGGCGGTGGCGAGGAGGCGGGGCTCCACGGGGTTGAACATGACGCTGTGGAAGGCGGACGGGTAGCTGGCCAAACAGAAGGGCTCTGCGGAGGAACACAGCCGTCTCATTGGTCACTTTGAGGACAGAGCGGTTCACGGTCAAATGTAAAGGCGGTAGATGAGCCACAAAGGCTTGTTCACATTCCGCAATAGATCACCGCGGATAAGAATATCACAAACAGATAGGAGACTAAATGAAGACTTTATATTTGAAACTACATTTCTGGATAAAATGATCAAAATGTAAGATTAAAAAAAATAATCTATGTGAACGTAATGTTAGCGAAAGGTTAAAGAGGACCTATTATACTACTTTTCTGGTCTTAATTTCTTATTAATGACTCCTATAGCGCAACCTGACACGAATCCCAGCACAAAAAACGATTTTCGGGAAACTCTTCCTCTCATCTGGGCGCTTTCAGCATTCTCTGTCAACGCTCGGTTTCGTCCTTCTCCGCCCCCTTGCCCCCCTCCTGCCAACCCAACTCCGTTGTGATTGGTTACCTTCCTTGAAGCGCACGCGCGGGCAGATTTGACCAGGCATATGGGGGCGTGGCAGGAGTGCCTCTACGTAGATGATTTCCCGGAAATGTGAACAAGTGAATCGCAAACGTTGTCCCGAGTGTTTAGCGCTCTGCACAGCCACCCCAGACTGTCAGCAGGGGATACGTCGAAATGCATGTACGTCATTATTTGACACTTTAGTATGGTTAAACATGACTGTCAATCATTATAACAACGTTTATAGGTCATAAAAGCCGAAAAAGCATAATGGGTCCCCTTTAACGTTGTTTGAAAGTGAACATTTACAAAATTTTAAAGTTTACACGTAAACACGTAACACGTATACATACATTTAATTGAAAAACTTGTGTAAATGCAGGAGCGAACAAACAAAAGAAAAACAACAAACAACATCCCCAAAGAAAAACAAAAATACAACAGCTCGGAACACGGGGTCACGGTCCCCGTCTCCGCGGCGACCGTCTCCGCGGCGACCCACTCACCCCCGGTCGGCGGCTCGCGGGTGTCCCAGATGAGGACGCGGCCGTCGTCCGACGAGCTGGCGAACACGTTGTCGTTGACGGGGCTGACGGACAGGCTGTACACAGCGTCGATGTGCAGGAACACGTTCAGCGTCTCCCCCCTAAGAGCGAGAGCGTGCACGGGCAAGAGAGCGCACGCGAGTGGACAAGAGAGCGCACGTGAGTGGACAAGAGAGCGCACGCGAGTGGACAAGAGAGCGCACGTGAGTGGACAAGAGAGCGCCCGTGCGTGCACAAGAGATCGCACGTGCGCAACACACAAGATGGCGGGAAGTCAGCGAAGACGTGCACGCTAGTTCTCTTGTGCACGCATCCTTGTCACCCTGGAGGGTGAAAAAAAGACTCGCGCACAAGAGCTTGCACGGAAGCTTCCGTGCAAGCTCTTGTGCGCGAGTCCTTGTCGCCATGGCAGCGAGAGGCGTCGACGTAAATCAAGAACTTGCTCCGATGTTGAGAACTCGCCAAGTTCCGACGGTGTTTGCGACTCACCTCTCCACGTCGTGTAGGATCACCTGCTCGTCATTTCCTGTGGGGAGGGGTAAGAGAGAGAGAGGGAGGGCGAGAGAGAGAGAGCGTGAGACACACAAAGAAAACATGCGAATGGTTTGAAAAGACTCGACTTCAAAACTCTGTCTAAACAACAGATTCAATGTTTGGAGTTCAGAAATGGCAATTGTGGTCAAATGTGTTATATTAGTTATTTTAAAGTGCAGGAAAGCCAGTCAATTGGACACATAAAACGGTTAAGGTATTCATATGGATAATAAACAGATGTATCGGTTGGCAGAATAGTGTAATGGCTACTGGCAAGGTCTGCCTCGCCAGTAACCATTACCTGCTCCTTAATGTATTTTATCTGAATTTGCTGCAAGATGCATTGTCTTTTTAATAATTCAACTTTAAAAATCAGGAGACCTCACTGTAAACATGAAATATCAAGGTATTCTATCAGACCGTCCCTTGGCCGTTGCAGTAACGAAACCTATGTATTTTACCGTAGTCCTTCCTTGACCCTAAAGCCAGTCACACTGATGATGAGGTTTACCTCATCCTTATCGTCCCAAAGTTTGGTGCCAGCAGGAAGTAAATAATGGTAAATGGGCTGCATTCATACAGAGCTTTTGTAGCCAGTGCTCTCTCAAAGTGCTTTACAATATTGCCTAACATTCACCCATTCATTCACACACCGACGGCGGTGTCAGCCATGCAAGGCGACAGCCAGCTCGTCGGGAGCAGTCAGGGTGAGGTGTCTTGCTCAGGGACACCTCGACCCTAAGCTAGGAGGAGCCGGGGATCAAACTAGCAACCTTCCGGTTACCAGCCAACCCGCTCTACCTCCTGAGCCACAATGTCGCCCAGGAAGCAGCCTTACCTCCAGAGAACACTTTGGTGTTGGTGCTGTCGAAGGCCAGGCAGAAGATGTTGGACAGGTGCTCTCCTTTCAGTTTGACAGGCTTGGTGCGCCCATGGATGGCTTTCTCCATGTGCCATAGGAGCACACGCCGGTCGTCTCCACCTGTGCATGAAGATTCACCGCAACAGTTCAACGCAGTTAAAACATCATGCGTTCATAACCCTCCCCATATCACCTACATTCAAATAAAGCTTGACACAGTGCCACGCAAAACAGCATGCAAATTGGCATTTTGGATTCTTGACCTCTGTGCCTATCCACAACAGCTAAATCAATAACTTGGTTTTATTTAATTTCCGTCTGATTCAAAGTTCATGTTAACCAAGACTGTTTTGACCCCGTGTGAATTCAGCAGGCGGTAGTGACGTCACGGCACAGTAAAAACACATCCACTCTCCAAAGACCACAAAAGGTGCCAAGGTTCAACACCTAAAATCAATAATAAACACATTAATTCGTGCAATCCACTCCCGACAACAACATCCGTCAAGTTTGGTTTAGAGACCACCGCCCGTATCCGACCTGGGGTCGCGTTTGATCGCCAAGTGACCACGCTAATGGAGAAGTACGCAGGAAGGGAGCAGGGTTTGACGTTAGCCACATTAGCCAACGTAGCGGTTGTGGATCGCCAGATTAGCATTAGCTCCGCCGAGCCGTCCGCCTACAGCCGGGCGACGTTAGCGGGGGGGGGAGTAACAAATAAAAACAAAAGAGCCCGATGCTCTCCCACCCCACAGCCCCCGTGGTCTGTCAACTCACCGGACACCAACCAGTCCCCTCCGTTGTTGGAGAACTCAATGGCGTTGACACAGCCGAAGTGTCCCAGCAGGTCCTTCTTGAAGAGACTTGTGCAGCCGGCCAGCCTGCGTCTCTGGAAGTCCTCCTTCATCAGGGGCTGTCCACGGAGCCGTCTCTGGGACAGAAAGCCCAGGCAAGAGCGCATACCGCATCCCTTCAGCTCCTTCATTTTCCCCTTCCTGCGAACCTCTCCTACTGTTCCCCCGTCGACATGGCTCGGCTGTCTGTCGGCGCTCTCGCGGCTCTGTTGCATGGGTTATCGCGCACGACTGTGCTGCTTAATCCCTCCACTACATCACGCTGCTGGCTCCCCCGCAGTCTGTGTGCGCCGCCGACGTTGTGCTGCTCTACCCATACCGGGGAGCTTCCTGCTCCGGTGCAACGTCGCTCTTTCTCCCCCTGGCTGTCACTCAGCGCGAGCCCTCTGACACATGACCCCACTCTCACCCAGCAAGGCCAATTAAGTCAATTTGGGGTTCATTTGTGTCTATGTGTGTGTTTGTTTTGGTTTTGTGTCTGCAGGATACGTTTTTAGCTCTGGTTGAAACACTTTGTAACTCTGTTTTGGGTTATTTAAAAAAAGGTGCTATAGGCTATGCCTATCAAGTTATTCATCTTAACTTTGACTAATATACAATAACTAAAATACCCCAAATGAAATAAAAGAGCCGATATGAATAGTGTGTATAGTAGTTTTATTACTCCCAATGTTGGGATTACAGTGGGAACGCGTAACAAGCCTTTTCAAGACAAATACAAAACAAAGGGGCTAAAATGTCGTCTAGAAATCAACAATGGGGGGTCTGTTGTTAATTCTGCTGCGCCCCACCTTCACGGTGTCGGCTCCTCCCTGCGCAGTAGACGTTCGGTAGGTAGACCGACTCTCGACATGTTTTCTGATATGATGTCAAAGCAGCGTCCGTCCACGACATCCAATCAAGTTTATTAGCAAACACCAGACTCAGCACCATAAGCCAGGGGCGGAGTTGATTTGTCAGAATTGGGAAATGTAGGCACTTATTAAAAAAAATTGGCAATGGATATAAATAAATGGCATTTAAACAAACGATACATTGTCAATATTAGTTGAGGTTTTTTTTTAAACCGAGGACTCGTAAGTAAAAAGGGGGACAAAATCGAAATCATGTTATAACACTGCTAAACTTTTTTAGAAACGCTAACACACGTCAACAGCTAACTTGATGCTTGTCCCATTGCTGCCATAGGAAGGCCTACCAACTTACTAATTATGGGTCGGTTGATTAAGATGTGTTTAGTAAAGACCATTAAAGAGGGTGGGAAGGGGGATTGGGGGCGGTTATGGGGGAGGGGGGGGGTCCATTAAGTAAAAACCCATCAAACTTATGATTCGTGTTCCGAGTGGCATATGGGGGCCTATCGTACTCAGAGTGACCGGTCTACTGGCTCGTTTTCTGGATTGCATATCAACGTTGTTTTGTGCGGTTGGTAAGCTCGGATGGACTGACTACAGTGCGTTTAAATACTGGTCTAAAACCGGGACAAACGGTTCAAAAGTGCTTTACATTACAGTGCCCTCAGGGGGGGGCGGTATGTTCTCCTCGAGGGTCTTGGCGGGGGGGGGGGGGGGGGGGGGGGGGGGGGGGGGGAGCTGGAACAGCGTGGGTGTGTCGAGAGTGGGAGAGGCTTGTGGAGAAGTCTAGGCCAAGTCTTACCTGGTTCATAGACCGGAGTGTGTTGGGAAACGGGGGACAGTGCAGAGGTTCGGAAATAAACAGACATTCGTTAGAAAATACTCGTTGATTAAAAAAACCTGAAGCTTTGCCCTTTTTTCGTCAATATTTTTGCAGCTATAACAGTTTTATTAGTTCTCCGTACCTTCTTTTAGTTGAACTTAATTTAAATCTTGTGCTATCGGTTTGGTTGTCAGAAGAACAGTAGCCTTTTTTTAACCGAAACATTATCATTAAGATCATTGACACTCAAAATCGTTGAGACAAGGTGCATCTTGAAAAACGAGGACCGTGTAGCTCAGAGAAGACAGGACGCTTGAACAAAGAAAGAAAACCACAGGTAAGGCAGGGCCTCCATCTTGACATTGCTCGTTATTGACCTTTCCAACGGGCGGCCATATTGGTACGCTGGGTGGGGGAACCTTGTAGATACCTTTGGTGAAACCGTGATGACTCAACGGTAAGGCTAAGTTCTAACTGCTACATGGGTGAGGGCGGAAATGGAACGCGGGACTAAGAATGGTGTGAGTCGAGTTGTCATGGTTTTAAAAGATTCTAGAAGGTTTCCACCCCCGCCCCCCCCCCCCCCCCCCCCCCCCCCGAACAAACACAACATGGCCGCCCTGTGAAAAAGCTCTATTGCACACTCCATACGTGTTCCAACTAACACACGGGGTCAAAGGTCAAAGGTCTTGTGTTTGTTCTTTGTCTCAAAGCAGGAGGTTTGAGTCGTCGTTGACCCGAGCAAGAAGACGACCAGCTCTTCACAATCCAGACAGCCTCAGAGACTCACAAACTGAAGTGTTCAAAATCAAAAGCTCAATCATAACACCAAGCTGCGAGTGAAAAGAGGGAGAGGAAAACACTACGACGTTAATACTCAAATCACGATGTCATGTCAGTTTCCACCAGTTTCAATAAAAACATCAGTTTTCAAAAAAGGCGGGAAGGAACTCTCCTCAAGAGGCTCTGTTTGACGAGCGTCGTTTGCACGTACGTAACAAATATAATTAATTTAAAAAAGAACACGCAAACATTATGACGCGGGGTAGCAGGTTGGGAGGGCATGGGGTCGGGGTGTGTGTTTGTTTGTTTTCAGTCTTTTGGGGGCCGGGGGCCTCTAGTAGGGGCCCTTGGTGTGGCCGAAGATCCCGATGGGGAAGTGCTTGACGTGGGACGACCACTGGGCGGCGAGCTGGAAGAACTTGACGTCGTTCCACTCCACTCCGTCGATCAGCACTGCAGCGGGACGCAAGCCGACGCACACAAAACGTTATTCACGATCTACAGCCCGGTAGACCAGAACAAGACATGTTCAGAAGAACACAAGAGCGGGTCAGAAAACAGTTTGTTGGAATATAAATCTTGGTTTTGGTTTATTAGCTTGTTCCGGATGACAGGTGGCCAACTGAGTTGTTTAGCGGACTACCACCCCCATGTTATTAACAGGTACTTAATAAGTAGAGGGAGGGTCATCTTACAAGACTGGTCCTCAAACAGCAACATCATAAGTAGAGGGAGGGTACGAGGAGGGTACATCATAAGTAGAGGGAGGGTACGAGGAGGGTACATACTAAGTAGAGGGAGGGTACGAGGAGGGTACATACTAAGTAGAGGGAGGGTATGAGGAGGGTACATCATGAGTAGAGGGAGGGTACGAGGAGGGTACATCATAAGTAGAGGGAGGGTACGAGGAGGGTACATACTAAGTAGAGGGAGGGTACGAGGAGGGTACATACTAAGTAGAGGGAGGGTACGAGGAGGGTACATACTAAGTAGAGGGAGGGTATGAGGAGGGTACATCATAAGTAGAGGGAGGGTACGAGGAGGGTACATACTAAGTAGAGGGAGGGTACGAGGAGGGTACATACTAAGTAGAGGGAGGGTACGAGGAGGGTACATACTAAGTAGAGGGAGGGTATGAGGAGGGTACATCATGAGTAGAGGGAGGGTACGAGGAGGGTACATCATGAGTAGAGGGAGGGTACGAGGAGGGTACATACTAAGTAGAGGGAGGGTACGAGGAGGGTACATACTAAGTAGAGGGAGGGTACGAGGAGGGTACATCATAAGTAGAGGGAGGGTACGAGGAGGGTACATCATAAGTAGAGGGAGGGTACGAGGAGGGTACATACTAAGTAGAGGGAGGGTATGAGGAGGGTACATACTAAGTAGAGGGAGGGTATGAGGAGGGTACATCATAAGTAGAGGGAGGGTACGAGGAGGGTACATACTAAGTAGAGGGAGGGTACGAGGAGGGTACATCATAAGTAGAGGGAGGGTACGAGGAGGGTACATACTAAGTAGAGGGAGGGTACCTCTCAACATGGTCTGCTGTTGCTTGGCAGTGCAGATGAGGCGGCTGATTCCCTCGATCAGCTGACTCTTGCTCTCCACCTCCTTATCTTTACTCTTCTTTGGTAGGAACATGACTGGGGGGGGGGAGAGGGGCAAAACAAACCTTTATTGTGGTAGGCTGGCATTGGTTTCACTTTCCATTGAAGTAATAACTTCAATGATAACTTCAAAATAAAAGTCCCCCTCGGACAGAGTTAACTGAACCACGTAGCTAAAACAGGTAACTTTGTAAACTCTTTGAAAGCCATTCAAATGCCATTAAAACATATTTACAGGCTACAAAGGGAAAGGATAGTGTCGCGACTGCTGTGTTTGACTCCCAGGCAAAAAGGTTGTGGGTTCAATCCCCCAATGTCAGCCGCCTAACCTGTAGGCATCCTTGAGCAAGATTCCCCCCTAACCCCTACCTGCTCCTTGCTGACCTGTATCTGAACCCACTGTCTAACCCTACCTGCTCCTGCATCACCTGTATCTGAACCCACTGCCTAACCCTACCGGCTCCTTCATCACCTGTATCTGAACCCACTGCCTAACCCTACCGGCTCCTTCATCACCTGTATCTGAACCCACTGCCTAACCCTACCGGCTCCTTCATCACCTGTATCTGAACCCACTGCCTAACCCTACCGGCTCCTTCATCACCTGTATCTGAACCCACTGCCTAACCCTACGGGCTCCTTCATCACCTGTATCTGAACCCACTGCCTAACCCTACCGGCTCCTTCATCACCTGTATCTGAACCCACTGTCTAACCCTACCGGCTCCTTCATCACCTGTATCTGAACCCACTGCCTAACCCTACCGGCTCCTTCATCACCTGTATCTGAACCCACTGCCTAACCCTACGGGCTCCTTCATCACCTGTATCTGAACCCACTGCCTAACCCTACCGGCTCCTTCATCACCTGTATCTGAACCCACTGCCTAACCCTACCGGCTCCTTCATCACCTGTATCTGAACCCACTGCCTAACCCCTACCTGGTCCTTAATGACCTGTAGCTGAACCCACTGCCTAACCCTACCGGCTCCTTACTGAACTGCATCTCGAGTCCATCATTCTAACCCCATCATTTTTTCTGTGAGTGATTTCTTATCACTCACAGAAATAAATCAACGTACCAACATTTCATTAAGCAAACGTGGTGAAGCCGGGGTAAAGGAGAACACAACAAAATCTCCATTTTAAAAATCAACCCAAATGTTGAGAGGCGTCAAACCGCCGCGGTGCCGCTCGTGGCTCACCCTTCTTGTTCTTCTCCTTGGTGACCACGGTCATGGACATGGTGGGCAGCGAGGGGTTGCCCTCGGCGCCCCCCAGTGGCAGCCGGCTGACCTGCAGCGAGCGGAAGGTGCACTTCAGCGTGTTCTTGGACGAGGCGTCGCGCTTCTCCACGTCCTTCTTGCGCTCGGCGGGCGCCACCCAGTAGTCCACCTGCAGCCCCATCAGCTCCCCGGGCCCGCCGCAGCTGGGATTAACGCAGCGCACACCATCAACCGCGCGCAGCAGACACGCACACAGGCAGGCATGCACACGCGGACACACACGAACACGCACACGAACACACACGTACGCGCAGGCACGCATGCGCACATACGTGCACGCACAACACACGTAAACACACAGCCGTTTGTTTTTAATCTGTTTTAATCTGTAATCCGTTCACTTTCTTCAGCGTGCGGGGAGCAAACAGGCCTCACACTTTAAAGGGGTGATATTGTGCCACCAGGGGTGAGCGTGAATAGTCTTTACAAGCCGTCTGAAAATCTGCCTTTTCCTGTGTTTTAGTGACATCACAAGTGGGCGTGTCCACCTAGATGTACGATTAAGAGATCAGCAGTTTGAAACCGCCACAGCGTCTTTTACATGCAAGACGTGGCAAAAAGTACCTTTACACAAAGGTATATTTACGTTTATTCGGGATTGGACTACAACTCCCTGGTGCCCTCACAAAATGGCGGCGCGTCCCCGACGGTGAGGACCCCGGAGCGTTGTGGAGGCTTACCTGTACGCGCTGAAGCTGGTGTGGACGGAGGGCGAGGAGGGGGGCGGCGTGGGCGAGGCCTCCTTCAGGGAGGGGGACCCCTGAGGGGGGGTGGAGGACAGCATCGAGGAGCCCGGGGGAGCTGCGTCGTCAGAGTCGCCTGGAGGGTGGGGGGGGGGGGGGCAACCGTCAGCACACACAACACGCTCCGAGTCTGCACAGAGGGTACTTTGACGGCCTAGGTCTGGGGCAGGGGCTCGTGGGGGTCTGCGGGTCCGCACCCCTCAGGTCTTCGCCACTTTGATGACACCAGGGCTGGGGGGACCTAAGGGTTCGGGGTTCGATCCCCGATACCCACAGCCCTACAAGGAGGCGACCCTATGATGTGTACGCTGTGTCTGAACCGGCGTGTGTAGTGTAGTTACTGTGGTTCACTTTGGGTAAAGCGTCTGTTGCTTGTATACTAGGGATGTGATGTATCAGAACTCTTGTTATGTGATATATCCGAACTTTAGTCATGTGATATATCCGAACTCTAGTCACGTGATATATCCGAACTCTAGAGATGGGATCCAAACTCTAGTCACGTGATATATCCGAACTCTAGTCATGTGATATATCCGAACTCTAGTCACGTGATATATCCGAACTCTAGAGATGGGATCCAAACTCTAGTCACGTGATATATCCGAACTCTAGTCACGTGATATATCCGAACTCTAGAGATGGGATCCAAACTCTAGTCACGTGATATATCCGAACTCTAGTCATGTGATATATCCGAACTCTAGTTATGTGATATATCCGAACTCTAGTCATGTGATATATCCGAACTCTAGTCACGTGATATATCCGAACTCTAGTCACGTGATATATCCGAACTCTCATCACGTGATACATCTTCTTATATCTTGCCTGACGTAGCTGAAGCCTGCTCCACCATCCCGACCTTCACCATCTGAAGAGAACGGGCAGAAGATGAGGGTTACCAGCAGAACCAGGACCGGCAAATTGTAAACTGCCGATGCACTGCCGGTTTAGAGAAGGTGTCAGCAGGGACTTACCCCGACGAAGGGGATGAACTTCTGGCAAGACTCCTCATCAGGGCTGGGAGGCAGAGTGGGAGACCAGAGAGAGAGAGAGAGAGAGAGAGAGAGAGAGAGAGAGAGAGAGAGAGAGAGAGAGAGAGAGAGAGAGAGAGAGAGAGAGAGAGAGAGAGGGGAGAGAGGAAGGGAAAGAGAGAACGAGATAAAAAGCAAGAGAACAAGAGAGAGAGAGAGAGAGACGGAGAGAGAGTGACAAGAGACAATGAAATATCAACATGCCGTCGACAGTAGGGCCGTTCTACGTGATTTGAGGAAGCGTAAAGGTGAAATCAAAAGAGCCAACAGCCCAGAAGCAGAAGCGCCCCGGTGTTTCAGGGTAGAAGACTTTACTATTCATCACTAGTTCATACGGTTAGTCCCCTCCATCATCCCGACCACTAGGGTTAGTCATTTCCGATGGATAGTAGGAAACTATGTAGTTTGGATACTACATGAGTCACCGACCAACCAGAAACTACACCCCGTCGAAGCATGCTCTGCTGGAAGCCAGGCTAGGGAACCAGGAAAGGGAGGAACCAGGACAGGGGGGAACCTTCCAGCGAGATCATGCTGTCATGATTCAGCAGAGAGCAGCACACATGCAACCCCCTTTCCCCGGAGGAAAGACCACATCTTTCAGAGCAGGAGGAAAGATCTCAGGGTTTCCTTTGGGATCAGCCCAGCACATCAAGACTAGCAGCAGATTAATCAGGGTTTAGACGACAACAGACTGAGGTAAAAGAATACGTTGAAACCAGGAAGTAGACAGCGACAGACTGAGGTAAAAGAATAGGTTGGACCAGGAAGTGGACGGCGAGAGACTGCGGTAAAATAATAGATTGAACCAGGAGGTAGACAGTGCCGACCGCCATCGCACAGGAAGAGCAGCAACCGAGTGATGGAGCTCCCACATGCACTACCTGTAGTAGTGGTAGTGCATGCTAGCTACAGCTAGCTAACGACAGTTAGCCCGCTCGCTAACGGCAGTTAGCTACGGCTAGCTAACGACGGTTAAACTATTTTCCTGGGGCTGACCAGAAAAATAACCTGTGGGTGCCAGGCAGCTAGCGGCTAGGCTAACCGCGCAGCTAATGCTACGTGAGAGGGTTGGTGCTCTTGCCTTGAGGAGACCTGCCAGCGGCTCCCCAGCGAGGAAACAGAGAGACTACAGAGAAGGGAGAGAGGGGACAGGAGAGAGAGAGAGAGAGAGAGAGAGGGGAAGGAGAAAGGAAAAGAAAAAGAGCGAGAGTCTACACAGCATCCCTCTCTCTCTCTCTCTCTCTTTCTGTCTTTCTCGCTCTCTCTCTCTCTCCATTACCACCAGAGCACAACACACTCCAACTGAAAAACATTTAAACTCATCCACACAGACAAGCGTACGTGGCCTGCCTTCAACTCGCCGCTCAAGGGGGGGATGATCGTGAATAGATGATCATGTGTGAGGTCTTTTCTGCGGTACCTTTGATTTGAGTGTCCGCTTAAAGGGTACCCAAGCAATAGAAATCAAACCCCATCACCAACTTAGCTTTTGTACGTTAAAGGTGACATATTATACCACCAGTTGTGATTTTCAAAACAGCTTGTAATGGCTAATCACACCCGCACCTGTTGGTATAATATGTCACCTTTAAGGGACAGTACTAAACGTACGTCGTAATTAATATAAACAGTGATCTTATCAGTTTTTCGTAGATTTGCATCGTGATGTATTAGATGTAGACGCAAGCCAATAACAGACAGAAACTAGGCAGGAGACAGAGGACAGGAAGTAGAAGGGGTTGGACAGGAAGAGGCGGGGCCAAGAGGGACGGGAACAAAGAGCTTGAAGGATACTGGCTTCATGCCACTTTAACAAGTTGATACCTCTCGGAAAAGTCAGCAAACGTTCACGATAATTCGCTACTCCTAACGAATATCGGAATGATACGATGCTTTTTGGCGCTTTGCTGCTACGACTTGCTCAGTTAAAGGCAGATCAAAGGAAATCTGAGATATTCCGATAACAACCTGGAGTTGGATATCGTTAAAATGTTCATACACTGAAGAGGTCAGTCTTTTCTGGCTCATTTTGAACTTAGCACAGCTATAGATTTGGTCCTAGCGGTCGTGTTTTTTTACGAAAATGTACGTTGCATTGTGATTTTTCGATCGACAGTATTTTCTTTTGGGGAGTTAGGAGCTTTCCGGTACTGGATGCTACACCAGACGGCCGTTAAAGTAGCAGGCAGCGGAAGGAACTGGAAGGAAGGCGGGTCGGAGGGTTGGAGACGAGGGGTCGTAGACACACAGAACCAAGCACAGGATCTCCAGCAAACACACACAGACTCAAGCGTAGCCACAATACCTTACTGCAAAATCAAAATGAAAGCTCTTTTTCCTTCAGAGATAGAAAGGACGAACAAAAAATAAACAGGACAGGGAAAAAAAACACATGTTATTCCCACACAGAGATGGAGACCACGGTTTAATGACAACATGTAGATAAACACACGATATATCCCTGAAACCAAACAGTAGTTAGGGTTATATTGTTACAGGATTATTAGCTGGATGGAGTGTGTCTTCCAAAATTCCTTATCGAATACATCGAATACAGAATACATTGTTAGAAGCCCAATGCTCTAACCCTCACCTATGCTCCTTCTTTGCACATGTTATCGTTAAAGCAAACATGTTTTTGAAACACTAATTTAACAGTTACAACACTAACCCAGAAATCGAATATTGCTGGTTTACAGAACAATAAGTCCACCTTCACCCACACAAAGCTCCCAGTTCCCATTCGAACATAAAACCCATGTGTGCGTGTGTGTGCGTGCGTGCGTGCGTGCGTGCGTGCGTGCGTGCGTGCGTGTGTGTGTGTGTGTGTGTGTGTGTGTGTTTGTGTGCGCGTGCGTGCGTGTGTGTGCGTGTTTAAAGAGGAGCCGCCGACACGCGGCCATCTTCCAGTACCAGAGAGTACCGCCTCACACGCCTTCTGGGAAACAACCCCGCCTCATTGGTCCTTTTTAGACCAATGGGGAACGTGAATCCCCGACCAACTGTCCCATTAAGATTGTACATTTACATTGAGGTCATTTAGCAGAAGCTTTTATCCAAAGCGACTTATCCAAAGCGACTTACAATTGTACATAAGTCAGAAGAAAGAGAAACAGTATATCGCTTTCGGTACAGTAAGGATGTTCATATAACCAAGTCTCAAGCACTAACAAACTCTAACTCTTTTAACCCATTCCCCATATACAACAAAGATAGCTAGGATGAGACGCTACACAATGCTAAATAGTATTTTTCAGTACTGCAGGTTTTTCACGTAGAGCTGAGTTGACGTTGCGGGCCGCGGCGGTTGTTACTAGAAACGCGCATGTGAAGCGGTGCTCTCTGACGCCACTAGGGGGCACTAGGGGGCCCCTCTGGGGGGCAGGCCGGGAGCAGACCTACCTCTTCTGTTTGTAGGTCAGCATGGCCTCTGCGATGGGGAGCTGGTGGGCCCCGTTGGCCCCCAGCATGTACTGCGTTACTCTGGCAACCACGTCTGGGCTCTCCTGCGCTGTTGGGGACACAGGAAGTGGGGTTCACGGTCGGCCCGGCAACACAACACGGAACCAATCGATGGACGCGTCCGTCCGTACGTCCGTAGTACGTCCATCCGTCCGTGGTCACTTTGTCGTTTC
Source organism: Gadus macrocephalus (assembly GCF_031168955.1). NCBI lineage: Eukaryota > Metazoa > Chordata > Actinopteri > Gadiformes > Gadidae > Gadus > Gadus macrocephalus. Next base: position 18,554,810 of record NC_082386.1, read on the forward strand.
TTTGAACCAGTGGCCCAATCTTACACGTCGCGACTTTAATTGATCACTTTTAATGTATTGATGATTAACTAATATTTCAAGCAGACACCAGTTTTAATCAAAAGCTAGCTTAAAGGCCTATGAAATCAGTTTATTTCATTTTTTTTTTTTTGTTCTGAATGTCCTCAACAGTTTATGCCTCGACTCATAATACTCTTGGTATCACTCTACTCTGAATAGCAGAGCGTGGGTCGATTTTTTTAGTTTTTAAAAGGACTTGGCCGTCTTGCCTCTTTGACATGTTTCTCAAAGTCGTGACTTGTGACGATTCGACGAAACCCCCTCTCCAAAAAAATCGAAAAATGAGTTATTTATTCATTCCTACTCATCTGTAAGGATACCAAAATAATCAGGCCTACTTTTTATTATTGTTATTTTTTATAAATTTCTGCCAAATTATGGAAAATGTTGAAACAGATTGTGTTTCTGCAGTATTCCACGTTTTACAGTTCCATTTTTGGTACCAAACTCCAGGATTTCCGTCCGCGGTTTTCGCATCGCAGAAACCCCAGGGCTCTACCAGCTGTGTTTGTGATAAAAGCAGGTCTCTATTTCAACGAGAGCCCAGGTTCTGTTCCCTACTGGCCCCTGGGGGGGGGCCGGCGGTCGCCTCCTACCCACGACGGGGGCCTCGGCCTTGTGGAAGAGCTCCCTCCAGGCTGCGTCCTGGAACAGGCTGTTGTAGCGGTAGTCGATGGAGCCCAGGTACTTGGAAACCGGGTGGGCGCCTGGGCAACACAGAGGAAGAGGAGGAGGAGGAGGAGGAGGAGGAGGAGGAACGTCAGGGCGGGAGAGAGAGGCGCTAGGGAGACAGAAGCCTAACGTAAGACCTCCGATGGTGAGACCTTGGTTTGGTAACCTCCGGCTCAGTGATGTGTTCTCTGTTTGGAAATGGCGGTAAATGGACTGCATTTATACCGCGCTTCTAACCAGTTGCCAAGCGCTTTACAATATGGCCTTACGTTCACCCGTTCATGCACACATTCACACACCGACGGTGTTGTCAACCACGCAAGGCGACAGCCGGCTGACCAGGAGCAGTCAGGGTGATGTGTATTGCTCCGCGACACCTCAACACTTATCCAGCCTACCCGCTCTACCCCCTGAGCCACATGCCGTTTGTATACCAGTCTGGCTCCCTAAGCCTAGTGTGTCTCACTCCTAGCTCACTCCTGCTCATCGCAGAACGGGTTCCTTCTCAAGGTTCCCGTTCTCCTCCGCTGGGGTTTCTGAGGAGTTCCCTCCTGGCCATGATGTGTTTTACTGATATTTTACGTAACCAGGTTCGTCTCGTTGAAAGACAGTCCCGGACCGACCAAAAGTTGTACACAGTGGGGGGCATTTAAAGACACACAACAGTACAATAAGTACATTGAAACACAAAAGGCTGGGCCTTCTCACTCGCCACACCTCTCTCTGGAACTCCTCCAAAACCGAGCACTCTCCCTTTATTTAAACAGGCCCTTAAAACCCACCTCTTGCCTTCACCGCATAACCTCCTTCCCTTCTCCCCCCTTCCTCCATTTATATATTTAACTTATCAACGTTCTTGTTAATTATTTTATTTTGTGTTCACTCTGTCAAGCGTCTTTGAGTATCTAGAAAAGAGCTTTATCGTTTGAATGGGGAGGCTACACACCGAGGGGGATGATGAGGAAGCGCATGTATCCCAGCCAATCAGGGGTCTTGTGGGTCAGGTGGTCCACGAAGAGGCGGAGCACGGCGCTGAGGTAATGCTGGGGACCCGCCACCGCCACCTTCATGGGCACCGGGGTCTGCGAGTTACAGTTACAGCTGGGGACAGAGACACACTGTTACACTGGGAGTCACAGCTGGGGACAGAGACACACTGTTACACTGGGAGTCACAGCTGGGGACAGAGACACACTGCTGTGTCCCTAACCCTGAGAGAGAGAGAGAGAGAGACAGAGACAGAGAGAGAGAGAGAGAGAGAGGAGAGAGAGAGAGAGAGAGAGAGAGAGAGAGACGGAGAGAGAGAGAGAGACATAGAGAGAGAGAGAGAGAGAGAGAGAGAGAGAGAGAGAGAGAGAGAGAGAGAGAGAGAGAGACGGAGAGAGAGAGAGACATAGAGAGAGAGAGAGAGAGAGAGAGAGAGAGAGAGAGAGAGAGAGAGAGAGAGAGAGAGAGAGAGAGAGAGAGACAGAGAGAGGGAGAGAAAGAGAGAGAGAGAGAGAGAGAGAGAGAGAGAGAGAGATAAAAGCAAGAGAACAAGAGAGAGAGAGAGAGAGAGAGAGACGGAGAGAGAGAGAGAGAGAGAGAGAGAGAGAGAGAGAGAGAGACAGAGAGAGGGAGAGAAAGAGCGAGAGAGAGAGAGAGAGAACGAGATAAAAAGCAAGAGAACAAGAGAGAGAGAGAGAGAGAGAGAGAGAGAGAGAGAGAGAGACGGAGAGAGAGAGAGAGAGAGCGACATAGAGAGAGAGAGAGAGAGAGAGAGAGAGAGAGAGAGAGAAGAGAGAGAGAGAGAGAGAGAGAGTCAGAGAGACAGAGAGAGGGAGAGAAAGAGAGAGAGAAACAGAAAGAGAGACAGACTCAAAGACAGAGCGAGGGAGAGGGAGACAGACAGACAGACAGACAGACAGACACACAAAGAGAGAGAGAGAGAGAGGGCTACGTACAATCTCTGGATGCGGGACACGATGGTGTTGAAGGCGGCCTGGATGTCGGCCGTGGTGCAGGTGCAGACCACGGGCAGCTGGTGGTTCTGCAGCACGTCCGCCAGGTACTGGGAGACGAGGGGAGACGGAGCACACGGCCGTACGTTAGAGCCCGTCAGGGGTCAAAGAGCCCCAGACCCCCCGGGGCCCCGCCCACCTGGCCCTGCCAATCGGAGGTGTTGACCAGGATGATGCTGTCGGGCAGGTGCTCGTCCGACACCAGGATGTGGTTCAGCTGGTCGTACACCGTCTTCCTGGGGATCTGTGTGGAGCGAAACAAACGCACCCAGACTCATCAGCCTCCGTCATCTAAAAAATAGCACTTAAGATCGTGTAGCATCTTATCCTGGCTATCTTTGTTTTATACGGGAAGCGGGTTAACCTAACAATTGTTTGAGCTTGCGCAAACAATTCGCACCGTTTAAAACATTTTCCCTTTTCCGCAAATTTCGCTGGATGCTTGGTCGTGGCAGCCAATCAGCGTTCACTCCCTGAAGTCCAGAGTGAACCGCAGCATGTCGGAGAAAGGGATTGATGTTCACAAGAGAGACCCTCCTTCTTCCTTTATCCTCCAAAACCCTATCCTAAAATCAAACCAGTTAACTTGCGCGAGCCGAACCGCGAGAACACGCAGAGCGAATATTCGCTTAGGGTGAACGCACAGTGAAAGGGGAAGTAGGTGACTTTCCAAGGATTTGGTCAGGTTTTAATCAGAATTGAAACCTATGTCTGAGTTACGCAAAAGATAACCAATAGGACACCTGCTGTATTGACCATGTTGCAGCAGACCAGGTTGTGGCAGCAACACCAATGCAGTTTGGTCCTTAATAAAAGTGTGATGGCCTGCAGTGCCGCCCTCCCACCTGCAGGTGGCAGCGTGTGTCCAGGGCGCGCTCGTTGTCCAGGCTGTTGGCTCTCTCGTTCTGAGGTCGGCTGGGCTGCCGCTCCTTCAGGGACGTGCTGCGGCCCCGACGCCCCGCTAACTTGGGCTCCTGCCTGCAAGGAAAGGAGGAGGGGTTAGACAGGGAATCCAGATTCATGTCATTGTGGAGCAGCTAGGGCTTAGAGAGTGAATCCAGATTCATGCACTTGGAGCTGTTGTATTAACAGAATGTATGTCGTTATGTGTGTGTAGATGTCTCACGGCACCAATGTCAGCCATCAGAAATCAGGACTGCAGTGTCTGTCGTCTCACCACCAGAGGG
>NC_082386.1:18558828-18631319 GCF_031168955.1 Gadus macrocephalus
AAAGCCTGAGGTAAACGCTCACAGAGGCGATTGTGTCAAATTCACTCCTCCCATCAAATAATTCACAAAGGAGCACAACGGATCCAATAGTGCCAACATCACTCACAAGGTCCATATATGATGCCGTCTGGCGTGGAACAGAAATCGTAATCTCAGTTTAGGGAAATGGTCAAGTTTAACCAGACATGAGCCCGCCCCCCTGTTAAACGTTATTCTTCCTCCACTGTTACAGTTCAAAACACCAAACAGCTGGAGTCAGCTTGAGCCAAACTTAGGGCCGCTGTGAGCTAGCTCAGCATCCGGTCGCCACGGTGACGTACCGTGCCTGTAACACAACTCCTCCCTCCCTTTGACACGCGACCGTGACTGATGCCCCGTGCTCCTCCTCCAGGGAGAGCGGGGAGCAGAGAGGACCCGGGGAGCAAGACCCAGCCAACCACGCCCAGGTCCGGAGCTCTGGTCCTGGCTCTGGGTCCAAAAGCATGACTCAGCTAGCCCAGAACACACTCCCACTCTCCCTCTGTGTGTGTGTGTGTGTGTGTGTGTGTGTGTGTGTGTGTGTGTGTGTGTGTGTGTGTGTGTGTGTGTGTATGTGTGTGTGTGTGTGTGACTGTTTGTCCCTCTGTGTGTTTATGTGTCCCTCTGTGTGTGTCTGTGTCCCTCTGTGTGTGTGAATGTGTGTCCCACTGTGTGTGTCTTTGTGTCTCTGTGTCCCTCTGTGTGTGTGTGTGTGACTGTGTGTCCCACTGTGTGTGTCTCTGTGTGTGTCTGTGTCCCTCTCTGTGCGTGTGACTGTGTGTCCCACTGTGTGTGTCTCTGTGTGTGTCTGTGTCCCTCTGTGTGTGTGTGTGACTGTGTGTCCCACTGTGTGTGTCTCTGTGTCTATCTCTGTGTGTGTGTGACTATGTGTCCCACTGTGTGTGTGTCTCTGTGTCTCTCTCTGTGTGTGTGACTGTGTGTCCCACTGTGTGTGTCTCTGTGTCTCTGTGTCCATCTCTCTCCATCTCACCTACAATCCGCGCCCCTGCTCTGAATTCGTGATGTGAAAAGTGAAATAAAAGATAAAACGCTGCTTCCCCTTCCTGTGTGGTGACAGAGTGAGAGCGACCCAGCCCTGCAGGGCGGCCAAGAGGGTGAACCGTGAGTAGGCCTCACCAACACCATCACCAACAGTGGCAGAACACGTAGGGAACCGCCGAAACACACCGCGACCCGGGGGGAGAAGCCTCCCATAAGAAGAAAAAGCTAAGTTCTACCTGGTGGCTCACCGGGAAGAGCGCGTACCATAGAGGCTCAGCTACCCGGGTTCGAGTCCTGCCCGTGGGCATTTGCTGCCTGTGCTCCCCTCTATCTCCCTTACCTCCCACTCTATCTCTGTAACAAAGCATAAGAATGCAAAGATAAATCTTTAGTTAAATAATGATATTGAATGTTTGAATGTGTTCTGTCTTTCGAGTTCCTTTCACAGAAACGATGAGCTGAATCAGGGTAAGGACGTGAGCAACAGCACGCACACTAAACAGGGGGTAAACACTGCGGTCGAATCAATAGTCAGTGGTGAACAAACAGCGCCAGACGCAGCCAATAAGGTCCCCGCAAAGTTTACGAGTTTAAAGCAATACAAACACTGGTGATAGGGCAGTGAGGGGTCACTGGACAGGGCCCTGTGTAGCCAGTTAAAGCACCACTGGAACTAAGGAAACCAGAATATACTCCTGCAAACACTAAACAGTGACTGACAGTGAGCATGGAGTCAAGAAGACATTTCGCTTTTTAGCCAGATCCTTTCCAATGTATTTTTCAAAAGTCATGTAACAAGGACATTTCATTTGAGACTACGGACGCCAAGAGACCTTCCCTGGAGACTGAACTACTGGCAGTAGATGCAGCTGTTTGGACCAGTCCATCTGTGCAGAGTTGGACCAGTCCATCTGTGCAGAGTTGGACCAGTCCATCTGTGCAGAGTTGGACCAGCCCATCTGTACAGAGTTAGACCACTCAATCTGTGCAGAGAGGCCTCAGTTTGTGGTTGTGTCAAAAAAAAAAAATTGCTTATTGCTTGTTGTACTATTTGTTACAAGCACCACATCATTTAGCAGACACTTTTATTCCAAGCGACCTACAGTGGATTCAGACACATGTGGACCAGACAGGGTCCCAATTTTCTACTATGTTACCTGTAAGTGCTTACTTTTGTTGCATTTAGTTAATTGTTTGATTTATTTTATGTTAGCCTTTATTTAATTTTAATTAAATTTTGTTTATTTTAGTTTATGTTATGTTATCTTACTTTACTCTAACTGTGTAGTACTTTACTTTACTACCTTTGTATTGAAACTGTTGCACAGTAATTTCCCTCGGGCTAAATAAAGCTTCTTGAATCTTGAATGTGTCCTCCTCAGACACTGGGAATCAAACCTCCAGCTTGGTCCCAACCCCACCAGGCTGCTGAACCGTCCTGCCCCATTCTCTGCTACCCTGTGCACGCATGCACTAGCATCTCTGTACAGAGTGTGTGTTACTGCCTGATCCCGTCCCCAGGAGGCCGAGATCCAGTCGAGCACACAAATTTATTCCCTGGAGGGATGGAGAGGAAGAAGAAACACACTATTCCAAACATTTCCACGAGTGATGATTCATCCGAGGAGGCGTTCCTCATGGGACCAAAGCTCGCTCGCTCTCTCTCTCTCTCTCTCTCTCTCTCTCTCTCTCTCTCTCTCTCTCTCTCTCTCTCTCTCTCTCTCTCTCTCTCTCTCTCTCTCTCTCTCTCTCTCTCTCTCTCTCTCTCTCTCTCTCGTCTCAGATGTTGCCCAAACGCTACCCTACTCTGGCTCTCAGCCCCAGCACGTCTCTGCGTTCATCCATCAAGCCGTTTTCATCTGCAGTGTGCAGAAATGTCCTCCGCAGACCACAAGATGGAACCAACCAGACGGCCCCCAAAACGTCCAGAACAACACAGCGTTTAATCCATAACCGCTCAGGGCGATGGGCGACACACTCAGATAGGGGCTGGGGCTGCTGCTTGACTAGATCTAAGCCCAAAAGCCAAAGTCCCCTCAAGCAAGACATCCTAGAGAATGATGCACCACCCCTTGCTCCTTCTTGACCCAAGCTTACAAATTCATAAATTCAATAGAACTCGCAAGCTCGGGCACACACACACACACACGCACGCACGCACGCGCGCACGCGCGCGCGATAGCTCATCCACAAGGATATATGCTAAAAATTACCCACAACAAAGCTTGCTAACCTTGGACAGAAGCAGTGTGGGTACAAAAATAGAAAAGGAAGAATGAATTCATGGCTTCTGTGTGACAAATGAACAAAACGAGAGCTAGTTCAACGCTATCCTCCATCAGGACAACTTTGGTAGCTAGCTAGCTATCTTAAAGGAAGATCCAAACCCTTATGTTACATTCTAAGGTGAGATAAGATTAGCACTTAGATAGTATGAGATTTTACTTTCGGAGATGACATTTCTTCACAGGAAGTGAAGAAATGTAGGTAAACTGTACTTCTGTACCATTCCAGGAAATAACGTCTCCAGTCTATTTCTGAAGTAAAGATAAGCTCTTTAATTGGTTTCGGCCCCAGCAGTCAGGTCATACTATTAATTGGCTTCGACCGCGTTTAACAGTCAAATTAACAGCACTAGCTTGGTTCAGAATGAATCCCAGGGAACAATTTGAATAAATGAACTCAGAGAGCCTCTGAACTAAATGAAAGTCTGGCACCATCCAAAACCCTCCAAACCTGGAGCTCAAGTCCAGGACTCCCCCCACTCCCCCCCACCAACACCACCACGCCCCCCAACATAATTTAGCTGATGGATCAAACCATGGCTGCGGGATATCGTGTCGTCAGCTGTTTCTTAGTGAGGTTTAGGTTCAGTTTAATCTCGTTTAGCCTGCTCCATCTCCACATTAGTCCGCTCCGAGTGAAAACTGCTGCACTGGTCGATACGCGGTTGGCTTCATCTTTAGTCATACCAAGGGCTAGCTTAGCTCTTGTGTAGAGTACGCTAGCTCTAGGAGGCTGCTCGCGTACAGCAGATCATATACGATAAAAGCACAGGGGAAGGTCTCTGGGAGCCAAGAAAAGTAATTAGAAAAATGCTCGTAAAACTCCTCCTACAGTGGGCTTGTAATGCGTCCCTCGTTAAAATGCTATGGATTTGATTTGAGGGCTGGGACTTATGAGAGTAAAACAGTAAAACCATGTTTGATATTGAGCCAACAACAGCCTGTCGCCCCAGCACAACAGCATTAGACACCTCACAAGACCAATGGTGGGCCTACCTTCATACCATGCTAAAGAAGTAAGCCCTCTTTAGCTTCTTTGGCTAACAACTTTAGAGGCAAGAAATAGCATAGTTTATTAAATTTGCATTTAAGGCATAATAGGCTACAGACATTACCTTATTTTAGCATCTTTAGCTGAAGAGGCTAGCCTATTCAGTTAGCTTATTTTGCTTGGTTCAAATATTTATCCAAAGAAGCTAATTTCATTTAGCTCCTTCAGCCTCTGTAAGTGCAAGCTCACCAGGGGTATTGTACGCCTGACTGATTCCTTGGCTGTGAGATGATGTTTGCATCGCTTCGCTGCTCTATCAGTCATTCAACAACAACGCTAGCAGTCAGCCTTGACTTCTGTCTCCAGAGCCTTAGCCCTAGGTAGCACAGGGAAAGCTATCTCCTGAAGCCAGGTCCTGAGGTCGGTTTGAACAACGGACCAGTTCTGTCTTGATTCCTAAGGTTTATCCTTATGTTTTAACATTTTGAGGGAAGAAAAAACAAAGGTCTCCTCAGTTTGGTTAATTTCTAACGAGATGGGGTTAGCTTCCTCCTGTGCCCAACGCTCTTCCCCCAGAGCAACGGATCAGGGCTTTAGACTCCTCTCAGGGGGATGAAGCAACCAGGAAATGGGCTGTGAAGAGATGGACGGAGACACAGGCAGGCTTGGTGCTCCAGGAGGAATCTCCCCAGCAGCAGAATTGATCTGGCTGAGGACCCAGAGAGCAGGGTGTGTTGATGGCGCTGAACGTCCTTCTGATGCCCTGGTGGTGGTCCTCCTAAACGAGGGTGATGTCAGCGACCACCACGGCCAGCCAGTGGGTCCTACTATAACTGTACAACAGTGGCAAGGGGCAAGGGGCGGCATGTGGGTCAGGAGGTAGATCGGGTTGACTGGTAACCGGAGGTTGCTAGTGCAATCCCCGGCTGTCAAGGTATCCCTGAGCAAGACACTTCGGTCAGAGGACGTCGGAAGGCTTGGGTGACGGATGGGTGAGCTTTCCGGGTTTGTAAGAGCCCGAGACATTGCACACATTTTGCATACGCGATCTGATTGGATGACGGATCCGTCGCTGCCGAAAAAGTTGAAACATTTTCAACTTTTTGACAGAGCCGAAGGCTCCAACGGAGCGAACGGATCCACAATGCATTGCGCGTCCGTCCCCATTCAAAGTCAATGGGGATCAGTCGACGGACGGAGGCAGTGGGCACGAGGCGTTACTGCTCCCGACGAGCTGGCTGTCACCTTCCATGGTTGACACTGCTGTTGGTTTGTGGATGTGTGCTTGAATGGTTGAATATCAGGCCACATTGTAAAGCGCTTTGAGCGGCCACTGGTTAGAGAAGCGCAGTATAAATGCAGTCCAATTACAACCAGGAGGATGACACGTTATGAACCTGTGTAGCGTTGTGGTGAAGACACAGTACCATCCCACAGAATATTGAGAGATCAGAATTAGATTATTTTCATCAGACTTTGCCCTTTACATTTACATTTATATTAGTATTCACCAGACGCTTTTATCCAAAGCGAGTACATTTGTCAGAAGAAAGAGAAACAATATATCACTGTCGGTACAGTGTTCATAGAACCAAAAGCCAAGCACTAACAATTGTACGGTTAGCTTCTAGGCTAGCTTCTCTTCTTGGTCTTCATTTATTCATAGTCACACATCAACTAGCTTCATAACATTGATTATTACAATAAGACCAGAATCATGCTGTAATAATCCCCTTGCAGGTTATTAATCATCGTATCTCCAACCGAATACAAAATAAACACACAAACAAACATCTCAATATATTTGTGATCTATTTTTTGTCGATTCCTGCATATTCTAATGGGAGTTTTGCATCTCTTTTCAATTCTTAGAACGCTTCTTTAATTCTGCTGTGTCCGCTTGAGTCTGCTTTTTTACAATTAACAAGCACACGACAATAAACATGAAATCTTCCTTCTGGGATTCCCAGCACATTTGATCCTGTGTCTCATCGCTCCCGTCCCACATGCATAAGGAGGCAGTGGCAGCCAAGCACCAACAATATGTTGTGTTGTTGTTTCATCCCTGCAGGGTGCCGGCAGCAGCGACCAGTAGGGAGGAGGTGGTGAGACAATGCAGCCCATTAACACGACCTCCTGGTTCGTCCCACTCTGCATTCCGTCCAGTGCCAGCTCTCAAGCCCCCCCCGGGCCGCACAAAAGACGGGACTATCTCGCTGGGAATCAAAACAGCATCGCAGGCACTTTCTCCTCCTCCATCCTCCAACTCAGGCTCTTAAAAAAACGACGACCTACTGGCTCCAGCGCCCCCACCCACCTCGCCGACCCCGCCCCCTTGAGGGTCCAGTCCTCATCCCTCCCCCCCCCTCACCCTTCTGTCTCTGGCAGCACTTAGAGATACCGTCTGTGGGCTCGCTTGCTGCTTCAAAGATGTCCAACATGGATGCTGCACTTCAAAAGAACATGCAGCAGGCGGGACGAGAAAACAAGAGCTTCTCGACACAGAACCATTGATGTTACACAGGGGGGGGGGGACGCAGGTGGATTCATGGACATTCATTCATTAGCATTTGTTAGCATGATTAGCATTGTTGACATCTGGGGAGGAGGAGAAGAAAAAGATTAAGTATGGGGAACGTTAATGTAATCTAAGCAGACGCAAATGAAGAGAATACATGTGGGGTATTATAGATATCTTATATATATATATTATACCTATCTCTGAAGGTGATTTCACATATCAACTATGTCCTGTTCTGTCATTTAAAAACAATGGCATTCACCGACAGAATGAACCACAGAAAATATATCACTGCTGCACAGAAATGGTATCGGCACACATTAATACACCGTCTTCCCTGCGGTTTCCCGTCCCTAGCATCGCGGTGCAACACAATGGCAAAGGGAATCTTGGAACACAAGTACATCCTGATAATAATCATGACCTCATCACCGTCCCATCGAGTCCACATGCACAGGACAGGACGTCTTCCACACACGGACACAAAGGTTCATTATGCAAGGGGAAACCTGATTGGTTGATGACCTCCAGGGCGGCTCCCCCTGGTAGGCAGCGACTGACCAATCAACACGCTGGAGCAGGCATTGACTTTCAAAGACGGAAACAGTTGTAAGGATTATGGAGCCTAATTGTGTTGATCAGTCGTCCCTATCATCGGCTTGATTTAAGTCATTAGACCTGAATGAACCATGAATCAATTAAACTCATCGTCCAGCTGAGGCTATTAACTGTGTAACATCCAGTGATGTTGGCCCTGTTGTGAGTGCATACATTCTCACCTTTCTCAGCATAGAATCCAACCCCTAACCTTTAATGCCTTGCTCTGCCAGCGGTAATTAAGCCCATAACCTGGGTAGGGGTCATGCCTTGCTCTGCCAGTGGGGATTGTGAGTTCATGCTTATTACTGCATGTTAATTAATGGTTCATTAATTCACATGGGGGGGGGGGGGGGGGGAGACTGGGGGGAGAGGTGGAGACAGGGGGGGAGAGGGAGACGAGGGGAGGGGGAGACAGTTTTCAGGGTGAATGGGGGGAGGATGAGGAAGATGTGAGATACAAACACGTTACCAAAGCACTTGGACAAGACACACAGGGATCAATGGAAAGCCTGATCAGTACTTCCACCGCCTGTCAAGGACTGCGGCAGGTTTACCGTCAGTCCTGACAGCAAAACGCCAACCCGTCCAGAAGGGATGGAACCCAAGACCTGTGTAAACGCTTAGCTCGCTGAGCTACTGTGAGGCACTGGGAAAACCAACCCTCCGGTACACTCTGCCCTAATCTGCTTACAACTCATCGCGGGCTCCAAGGCCCCGGGAAAAGGAAGTTGGTGCCATCGTCTCCATCCTCCTCTTGGCCAATCATATGAGCGGACCTGAGCGAGGAGCTTCGGGAGTTAGGTGTGAATTGAACCAATGAAACGTCTGCCTCAGGAGTTATGAGGTGTGCTAAATCTGTCGCTATGATTCTGCCTTCTTCTCGGGGTGATTTATATCCGACCTCATCATCTTCAGCTGATGAAGATCTTTCGGTAAAGGTGTCACAACCGTCAGACTTTCCTTAGATCGCCTGGCAGCTTCTGAAAGACAGACTGCGGGACACTCGTAAAACATCACCGCGCGGAGCAATGGGTTTGGATTAACGCCTTGCGCATCAACGACAACGCCACCAGCAGCAGGTCAAAGCAGCGGTGACGTGGATTCCAGACCGGAGACTCTTGGCGGCAACTCAAACGCCTCCAACAACGCCGCATTCTGCTGTCGCACGCGACAGTGAGCGGATCAGTTTGTGCTGCCAGAGGATGATTACCTTGACCTAAGGGGCCTTGTAGGTGATTGAATCCCCCGCATAATCAGGACGGATACAGCGGGGAGATGCATCACTAAATCACATACTGGGACTAGGACTCCACCGTCCACTCCACTGCGTTCAGTGCCTGAACATACAGCGTATGATCAACCTCTGCCCCACATAACATGTCACCTGTTAGGATTTGAACTCCGAGAACATGTGTGATGCAGCAGGTTCGTTCTCAGAGAAACAAACTCATCTAGCCTATCTGTTTAAAAAAACCGGGATGTGGGTTTTCGTGATACTTCCATTACTAATTGATCATCAGGTCCCGTTATTTTGTAATGAAGTGTTATAAAAACCATCGTTCAAATTGTGCTTTTCTTAAGAAATGATTACCTGCCGCCTCACAGTGACAACACATCAGCCACCATGGTTAAACACATAAAATCAGTTGGCTTTAAGATCCAATGATGTAGGGGTAACAGTAGACCCCCCCATCTCTGGTCCTAGCCCACCCAGACAACATGTGGTGAAGTGTCGCTCAGCTGCGTGTGACAGACCGACAGACAGCATGTCCGCCTGGGTCTAAAGTTTAAAGAGCCGGGGCAGCAGCGGGGCACTGGGGCCGCAGGGCCCGGGCACCAACTCTCTTACCGGGGGATGCAGTTGGGCGACGAGCCGTCGACCTCCCACGTCGCGAACAGGTTCATCGGGACCGGCCTGTTGAGAGACCCGCTCCCGGGGAAACTCAACCGGCCACTTCTCTCCGCCATGGCTCGGACGCTTCAAAACCAACCGAATGATAATTACTTGTTTTAAAAACAGAAAAAACTGTTCCAATATCCTCCTGCACGGTCCGTGCGTCGGTTCGGATCCCCTCGCGTCCCTCGCGTCTACGTCAGTGCAACGTGAACGTCAGAAGCAGAGACCGCGCGCCGCATCCTCCTCCTCCTCCTGCCAGACAGCTCTTGGTCCAGACTGCAGTGCCTGCGCGAGACGTCCGAGCAGCGCCCGCTGAGCTTGTTGTGCCCAAGCACGCGACGCGACCGCCCGCCCGCCCGCCGCGTCCACCCCCAGGAGTTCACGTCACGTCATGCGCCGTCACCTCCTCAGCGACTCGGCGCGTCCCGCGGCGCGTTTCCCTCGCTGCACGTGCAGGTGCTCCGGTGCAGAGGAGCGGTCACTCGGTAGGACCGGGACGGGGCGTGCCGTGACCTGGGCGGGCTCGATGTTCACGGTCCTCTCGACACTTTGGTTCTCGTTCGGGGCTGATCACCCAGACAGTTCTCCCAGGTGAAATCTCGTGATGTTTCACCCGAAGGATTCAATGACATTTGGAGGCGGGACGCTCTGCACCGCCTCAGTGCCCCATTCTATTATTCACATCTGATTCAATGCAGCGCCAACTCAACTTTAAAACTGATAGAGTCCCTCTATGCATGAGATAAAACGAATATCTACAGTTTTTCTCTAAAACGGAACCGTATATGATACAACATCGCCCTATAGACGTATGATACTATTATTGCAGGTCAACAAATCAAATCGTTAAAAAGCGTGAAGCAACACTGCCATCTAGTGGTGCTTTACAGGTAAGACGCCAAACGGACGACCACACCCTAAAATAATGACGTTTGTTCAATATGTCCGGTGTTGGATAGGTTGGATACCATTGGATAACATCGGCAGACCGTTGTCAAATACTCACCGCCAGAGGGCGACATGGTCCTGAATCTGTGGCTGACCTCAACGGTGCCTGTCATATGGGCGCGCAAAGCTGCATGGGGGTTTAAAATGTTATTCCTGATTGTATCACAAATGCTTCGGAGCTACAAAGCATCGAAGACAAAACAGTGACAATCGGTGTCACTTTGCGGTAGTGACACGAGCATCGGCGCCTCGGTGTCAGACTTCCCACCCCTAATATTCACGTTGATCAGGCGCGCATGCTACAGTGACGGTTTCGGTGCGCCGACGCGCCTGACGTTGATCCCCAGAAACGCAGGCTAATAAAAGCAGAGCCCGTCTCCTTTTAGACATTCTCTGATGAAAGCCATAATAAGCCCTGACCCCCAGAGACACGCCTGTCTGCGCCATAGACTGAATAATGATATTAATTAGTTAGAACTAATTAAAGATTCAGTGTACTTCAATCAAGTCAATTCAATCTACACGTTAATCCAGCCTCTCTCGCTCTCGCTCTCTCTCCCCCCCCCCCCCCCTAGCTGACGTGGGAGGCTTCGACCGGGACCCGGGGCCGGAGCTACTGGTGCGCTGGTACCAGGCGGGGGCCCTGCAGCCGCTCTTCAGGGGCCACTCCGCCTGCTGGACCCCCCGCTGGGAGCCCTGGCTCCAGGGGGCCCGGGTCACCGCCGCCGTCCGCTCCGCAGTCAGGCAGAGTCGGGGTCATATAGTGGGGGTCATGCCCTGTGGGACGGGGGTAGTATAGGGGTCACACAGGGGTCATATGGGGGGGGGGTCATGCCCTCTGGGACAGGGGTAAAACAGGGGGTCAATTGGGGTCCCTTCCCTCTGGGACGGGGCCATATAGGGGCTCACATGGGGGTCATACGGGGGTCATATAGTGGGGTTCATGCCCTCTCGGACGGGGGTCATAGAGGTGGTCAGATTTATGAATGAATGAATCCCCCTATTCATTCATTCATTCATAGTTTCGTGAAACATGTTGTCTAAAAGGGACTGTACTCAACATAGTTGTTGTGCCGGAGATAATACCACCCCTCGGATGATGATGGTAATAATAGTAATCTGTGGTCCCGGGGCAGGAAACCTAAATATGGGGGTCGTTCTCTCTGTGGCTTTTATGTCTGCCACATTTGCCATGAGGGTAAAAAGAGATTGAATACAGAATTGATCAATTTTTCTCCTTAAAAAGGTCTCATTATTGTTGGCAAATCCTTATTGAAGTATAGAAAAATGAATAAATAGATTTTCGTGAGGTACTGCCTGCTGCCCTACTGGTACACAGTATTTCACCAGGCCCACCGCTCTGCCCTGCCTGTTCTCAGGTCAGTTCTGCCGCCCCCTAGTGGTCGATTAAGTCCTTCATACTACTACATACTACTACTCATTTATCACCTTTCAGTTATCATTGTTTGTATGTTGTTAGATTCTAGACGTTAGTTAAAGTCATGATCTTTGCTTGCTGTAGTATATAAAATACGGTGTTGTATTGTTAAAATCACTATATTGTAACTGAATGGTATCATTTGGACAGGCCACTGTGGGTAGAGTTCCCTGAAGAACAGAATACCTTTGCAATGGATGATCAATACATGATTGGTAATAACAATTATGAACAAATACTTTTTTGCTTTCTTTAGGTACCATATAGCTGGTACTGGGATCAGCATACAGCTGACCCCATCACCCTCATCTCATTTATCATGAATTTAAATACAGGTAGGGCATTACTGGCTCGTCCGGTCACCGAACCTGGAGCAGAGGTCAACGTTCTACTTCCTGGGTCGAATGAGGTGAATTCCGTCCTGTATCCTTATATGGTCCTATTTCCACCAACCAAAACTGACTCTGGTTTGCTGTAGATCTGGTACGACGTTGTCTCTGCGACAGCATACAGAGGAGGAGAGACGCTCAGGCTTCCAGTCACCATGGATACAGTAGGTGTCATGCCCTCAACTGACCAGTGAAGGGCGCCACAGGAGAACTGGGACAGAACTGGTTTAACAGCAAACCTTTTAGGACAAACCATAATGGGCAGATTTTATTCATATACATTTGTATGTGTTATGGTAACACTTATAGTGTCATTTGTTTTAGATTATCATTACTTACGATTATCATTACTCACGAGATTATCATTACTTACGAGTCGCTGAAACTAATTCAGTCCCAGCAGTGGGAGCCTGATGAAGGAACATCCTCATCATCATCCTCATCGTCATCCGCTTATCCGGGGTCGGGTCGCGGGGGGAGCAGCTCAAGCAGGGGGCCCCAGACTTCCCTTTCCCGGGCCACATTGACCAGCTCTGACGGGGGGATCCCGAGGCGTTCCCAGGCCAGTGTTGAGATATAATCTCTCCACCTAGTCCTGGGTCTTCCCCGAGGTCTCCTCCCCACTGGACGTGCCTGAAACACCTCCCAAGGAATGGGAGGTGTTACCAGATGCCCGAACCACCTCAGCTGACTCCTTTCTGAGTAAAGGAGCAGCGGCTCTAATCCGAGTTCCTCACGGATGGCTGAGCTTCTCACCCTTGAAGGAACATATGTGGAACAATTTCCGAGACAAAGTGAAATGCACTAATATCCCTAGATTGTCTTCAAGGGTGGGCTGGCCCCCAACTCTCCCTCTCTTGGGGATGCGAGCGGCCTAGTGGCGCTGTGTGCCACCCCCCAGGGGTGCGTCGGTTTCAGGTACCCCTGTTCCAGAGGGTAAGATCCTTCACCGGATAAGATACAAATTCTAACATTTTATAACTAGTGCTGACAGTTAAACGCGTTATTAACGGCGATTAAATATTTTAAATCGCTTGACAGCACTAGTTATAACATGTAATTATAGAGCAGGTATGGGTTAAGGAAACCGGACAATAACATGTTATTATAGAGCAGGTATGGGTTAGGGACTTTGGATAAGATGCATGTTATAACATGTTTCTATAGAGCAGGTATAAGGGGTTTAGCCGTAACCTTGTTCAGGGATGCCTCCAGGTACACTGTAGATATAGGGGGATCGAACCCGGAACCTTTCAGTTTGGAGTGGAAGTGACTCCTCAAACTTTAAACAGTGAAGTGACGGGTTTTGTTTAGAGGAACTATGTGGTTAATTCTATATTTGTATTAATCCAAAATTATCAGAGCTTCATTCCTGAAGTGGAACCCTGTTCAATAACCTATAGTCTGTAGAAGAAGAACCAGGGTGGGGTTGAGGCTTTGGGTTGAACCCCTGTTGGGGGTACCTGTGGTTGTCAGGGTGTTGTTGTGGGAGAGCTCTACCTGGACGACGGCCACACCTTCAGCTACCGTGACAACGACGCCTTCTGTCGGCTCACCTTCAATCTGTCAGAGCACCGTCTGTTCTGCTGGTGAGTCGCGCACACACGCACGCATGCACGCACGCACGCACGCACGCGCACACACACACACACACAAACGCACGCATGTACACGTACGCATGTAAACACATGCGTACGTGTTTACATGCATACGCATGTGTTTACACACACACACACACACACACACACACACACCCCATACCTACCAAGCTCCTGGAGAGGTGGAAAGTTCCAGAGCTGGAGCCAAATGAGTTGAGTGACGTGTTGGACGAGGGACTTTCAGAGACACTCTGAACACTGACAGACGCGTGACAACACCGGTGGAGAAATCCTTCTGTCTATTCTCCTTCCATCCCCCTAAAACAGTGGTTGTCAATCTCTTTCAATTAGTGTGTAAAGAATTTTTTTCAGCTGAGTACCACCTTCACCGACACAACATTTGCCTCACGCAACTGTTGGCTAATTTCTCCCCCCAAAGAAGCACAACACCAGGGGAGGGTCAGAGCATGTAGAGGGGAACCCCAATCAAATATATTCCTCCTGAAACTGAGGACATTTTGGGGTTCCTAGTTGCACTTTCTTTTTCACCGATTTTCTCCTTGTGGTCAGATTTATGTTTTAACCACTTTCACATCTCATTTGCTAAATTTTCTACTGTCTAGCTTTCAGAATATATATATATATTTTTTAAATTTCCTGAGTACCCCCTGCAGTACTCCAAAGTACCCCTAGAGGTATGCGCACCCCCATTTTCAAACCACTGCTCTGATAAACCCATGTTCACCATCATCTGTCGTTTCCATCATTTTATTGCTCACCCACAATCTGCTCCTCTATGCCCATAACCCCGCCACTTTTACACCTGCTACCCCCCCCTCCCCCCCCCCACTTGCATAATATCTGGGGGCTCGTCCGGGATGATGAATGAGTAGTTGTCTGACAGTCACCTGCACATAACAGAGGGAAACTAAACAGAAAGATACAAATAGTGACCGTAACATTCGTCCGTCCGTCCGTCTATCTATCCGTCAGCCCATCCTTCTATTCGTCCATCTCCATCATCCATCCCTCTGTCATCCCTCCATCATCCACCCCTCCCTCTCTCTATCATCCATCCCTCTGTCATCCACCCCTCCCTCTCTCTATCATCCATCCCGCCTCCATCCATCCATCTCCCTCCCTCCCTCCCTCCCTCCCTCCCTCCCCCCCCCCCCCTCCCTCCCTCCCTCCCTCTGTCTCAGCTCAGCGGGGGGGGGGGGGGGGGGGGGGGGGGAGTTGGACTGCGGCCGTGCGATCCAAACCGTCGTCATCCTCGGGAGGAAGAGCGAGCCTTCCTCGGTGACTCTGCGCGCGGCCGGTGAGGAGGGGGGGGGTTACCGTAGCAACCAATGTTTACGTGTAAAAAAAAAAAAACTGGCAGAACTTCCTGTTTAGTTCCTCATTGTTCCCCAAGACAATTGACGGTGATTGTGATCAAACAAAGGGGCCTTTTCAAGGTGTATGTCCTACGTACACAAGGCCCTCACCTTTGACCTTGGCTTGTTGTGGTTCCAGGTCAGGAGGTCGTGGCCTGTGTGTTTCAGTATGAAGAGGAGCGCTCCGTGCTGACGCTGAGAAACCTCAACCTGCAAGTAGGGAGAGACTGGGAGATTCTCCTCGCTTAGCACTGGCTCGTGCTTGTTATCAATGATTAGCATCAGTTAGCAATGATTAGCATCAGTTAGCAATGTAACTGACATTTTTAACTGTAACTGTAATAAAACAACAAAACCGAATCCGAACATTAACATCCACATGACGATTATACACCAGGGATTAAGAACTCAATACATGTCAGGATCTAGTTAGGCTCCAAGGTTTGTTCTGTTTCCTGTTCTAGAAACATTCAGCTCCCACATAGACTGGATACTATGGGGGGAATTTGGACCTCGTCAATTGTTTCTGTTTTAAACTTTTTACGGATAAAGATTTATCCAAACTTATAACAATTAGGCTCATTTATTAAAGTAATAAAACCTATAACAACATACAACAGTCATGCAACAATCCGAGGTCTCCGATGGGAGTTCACCCTGCGTCTCTCTAAGAACTCTGCAAGGAGAAGTCCAATGCATTGGCAAAAGCAAGGACTGCAGACAGGTCTCAGGATGCTGAGAACAGCTCTGCTCCCCAATTAAACTATAGTAGGGTTAACCAGATGGTACTCAACGACTGATGGAACTCCTCAGGATGTCATGAAGGGGGACGTAGCCGTGCCTTATCAGTTGATGCCCTTGCTCTTCAACCTTCCCAAACGGGCTCAGGAAACAGGCACATAACAAGAAATGGCCGTTTCTGAGAAAAGGAATGTGAAAATCTATTATTCTTTCTTTAATCTGTAACGTCAGAGGTTTGTTGTCGACCATACAGTTTTCATTACTTATAAACTGGTCTATTTCCTTTAAAGCACCAATCAGCAGTTAGATGAAACAGTCTGTCTTTAAATGATTGGTCTAACGGTCTCTGTTGAATTAAAGTTTCTGATGTTTATGCGTGTTTTGTTTCGGAGGGCTCTTGCCGTTGAGGCCCTTTAGCTCTGGCCTTCGTTAAACACTCCCCTGCCCAGCAGCAGCTGTGTGGGTAGAAGTTCATCCACCTTTGGTTGCCGGTTCTCCGTACCTCACATGATGCAACCATCAGCAGAGTCCTCGTGCTTCCGTTTGTCAAACCAACGGTGAAAACAGGAGCCTGTTTTGAAAGACTGCAGAGAGTCTGAAAGGCTGCAGAGATCATGTGATCAGGACTGACACATGATCAGGAGAAGTTGGTATTCAAATAATTATTAATGAATATATATATAATAATGTGAAAATTATATATTTTCAAATTATTTATAGGCGCCTTTCAGAGCACCCAAGTGGCTCTGAAATACAGAAAATATTTGACGTTCATGTTGTTTGAACTTTGCTATCATCACACAGGCCCCAACATCCCTCCACGTTTCCCAAATAGCCTTTAGCGAGGCCAGCACACAAAATGGTGTACATCTACTACGGTATACAACTCCCAGCGTATCCCAGCGGGCACATGGAAGCCATGGCACCGCCGTGCACGCACAGTAGGAGCACAGCCGGCTGCTCGGCCGCAGCGTGTAGCCTGGGGTCGTTGTGCTGAGGTGGCTGGATGGGTGAGAGAATGGGTTTAAAGGTGCTGAATGCCTTCTGCTGATCCAGAACATCCCCTGACCGGCCCCCTACTCTGACCTGTGGGCCTTTGTCTCACACAACAATGATGGACGCACAGCGTGGTGTGTATTGTTCAACCGGCCAATCAGAATACTACAAATATATACTCTCTCTCTTTCTCTCTCTCTCTCTCTCTCTTTTCTCCTGCCTCTATTTTTTGTGTGTGTGTGAGTGCCTCTACGGTGTGTGTGTGTGTGTGTGTGTGTGTGTGTGTGTGTGTGTGTGTGTGTGTGTGGTTATATGCATGTGTGTGTATGTCATGTGTGTATGCATGTGTGTGCGTGTGTATGCATGCGTATGTATGCATGCGTGCGTGCGTGTGTTTTGCGTGCCCGTGTGTCACGCCGATGCGCGGCCGGGTAAACAAACGAAGGTCCCGTCACACACACACGTCTACTCCGTGACCCGTCGAATCCAGCGTCACTCCAGCCGCGATCCAATCCGAGCTCAGCTGTTTGGATTTATGCCAGGGCTTCCAGCCTCCTAAGACTTATTGGTACAACCTGGCCTGGGCCTTGTTTTTATTTTCCTACACGTCGACACCTCAGCCGAGCCGAACATGCCCTACACGCCGTCCGGCTTTTTCTGCGACCGTCTGATCCGGGAGCGCGAGCGGCGCGACGGGGAGGGGTCCCTGGGCAAGCCGCTGCGCTTCAGCGGGCAGGACTTCGCCGCGCTCAAGCAGGAGTGCCTGCAGAAGAAGAGCCTGTTCGAGGACGACACCTTCCCCGCCACCGTGGAGTCCCTGGGCTACAAGGAGCTGGGGGCCAAGTCCAACAAGGTCAAGAACATCGTCTGGAAGAGGCCCAAGGTAGGTGGGCTTCTTGGGCTGTTTGGGGGACCTGGGGGTGAACGATGGTGGAGATGGTCCTGGGACTGGAGGGGTGTATGATGGTGGAGCCCTGGGGGTTCATGATGATGGTGGATATGACCGTGGAGACCTGGGGGTTGATGATGGTGGGGACCTGGGGTTGCATGATGAAGGGGACCTGGGGGTTGATGATGATGGTGGAAATGGCCGTGGAGCCCTGGGGGTTGATGATGAAGGGGACCTGGGGTTTTATGACGATCGTGGAGATGATCAGGTGTTTTTCGGCCATCTTGGGGCTGTACGATGGTGCTGCTGTTTAGGTGATGATTGATTAATTGAGTCTGGAGATCTGGAGATGATTGGTTCATTGATTTATGAATGAAGGGTCTTGTGAATAACTTGTGAGAATTGAAGACGATGTTGAAGGGGATGTTGAAGGTGATGCATGTGGGAGCTGGAATACTCTTTTCCCTGTACACCAATTGATGGTACCTGCATGTGGAGTTGTTTTGCACTGATTAATGTTAAGATGTTCAAGAAGAAAGTCTGCTCTTCCTGTCCTTTGGGAGTCTGGCTGAGAGAGGTGGAGGACGACCAGAGGTTCTTGGTCAGAGCGGTCTCCTCAAGATCTCACCATTGATCAGAAAGGGTCTTCTGATTTGAGCCGTGTCAGAGGGAGATTAGACCATCTCCAAGAAAAAGATATGTCCATTTATGTAAAGATGGATGATGAAAAGATGGATGGACGAGCAGATGGACGGACAGAGAGACAGATGGACGGATGATGGATTGTAATTTCCCTTGGTTTCTGTCTCTTCAGGAAATCTGTGAGAACCCTGAGTTCATTGTGGGCGGAGCCAGCAGGACAGACATCTGCCAGGGAGACCTGGGTAAACCATCACCTGATAGCACCATACACTTTAACCACTTCCCCCCCTCCCCCCGTCCCTCACCCCCGGGTAACATCTGGGTAAACCATCACCTGATAGCACCAAACACTTTAACCACTTTCCCCTGTCCCTCACCTCTGGGTAAGATCTGGGTAAACCATGGCCGCCTTAAACCACTCTCCCCTCCCTGTCCCTCCACCTCCGGGTCAGGGAACCGGCGAGGAACCGGCGAGGAACCGGCCCCTGGACGCCGGGGACCCGATTTACACAAACAGCACCACAGCGACCACTGATGAGCTGATTGATTGGCTCAACCACCAATCAACTGCTCACACCGAGATCACATGACTGCAAACAGTCACAAGTACCATGAAGAAGTGTCGGATTGGGAAAGATGTACTACACCGAACCCGCACAACAAGCAGGGCATCACCTGATAGTACCGTACACTGTACAGAGGCACACTCCTCTCCCACAACAGCAGGCAAACATCCCATAATGTCCCCCCCTGCAGCAGCCTCCCAAAATTATGCTAACTCTTCTGGAAGAGAATTCAACCTGCAGCATTTCTCATTGTTGTGGCGTTTGGGGGTCGCAAATAATGAGCAGCGGGTATGAACACAAAAGCCCCCCCCCCGCCTCCCCACATTGTTCCACACACCGTCACCTGACAATCAAACACACAGCTCAGCAGGCCCGCCCGAGATTAGCTGATAGAAGTCCTTGGAGGATAGGTGAGGGTTTGGAGGCTAGAGGGTTTAACTTGGATATGTTGAACATAATTCTAATCAGAGACCCCTTCAGTTTCCACTGTGCCTGACCACAGCAGTAGAGTCCTGATACACATCCCCCCATAGAGGGAGCACAACCTTTACAATGTTAGGCCATAGAGTCCTTTGGGCTTTAGAAGCATTAAGACACGTTTCTTAGATCGCTTGTTCCTTTTGTTTGGTTGAATCCTCAATCATTGAGGGAGGGATGGGAAATCGCAAGACACGACACGCTCAACTAATCCTAGGGGCCAAATAAGGGGGTCAGGATGTTGACCGTTCAATTGCAAGAAACGTGGGCTCAAAGTTAAAGGTTAAGGAACGCAGATGGATTAGGATTATATTTGAGATTCCGCCCATCTGGTCCTGTTGAGGAGGAGTCCTTAGTAGGGTCTAAGGTATGGGGGGGGGGTCTAATGTGAGGGGTCCTAACTAAAGTCTAAAGGTGAGAGGGGTTCTTAGGTGAGGGGTCTTAGTAGCGTCTAAGGTGAGGGGACTTGTAGGGTCTAAGGTGAGGGGGGGGGGGTCTAAGGTGAGGGGTCCTGGTGGAGTCATAGCTGAGGGGTCCTATAGAGTCTGAGATGAAGGTTCTCTCTCCAGGGGACTGCTGGCTGCTGGCTGCCATCGCCTGCCTCACGCTGTACGAGAAGCTGCTGTACCGCGTTGTTCCCCAGGAGCAGAGCTTCTCCGAAGGATACGCCGGTGTCTTCCACTTCCAGGTCACCACAACACACACACACGCACACAAACACACACAAACACAACCCACAAACACCGTTCAAGGCATCCGTTGATGCTATTGTGGAAGGGACTGAACCTCCATATCGTTAGCCTCATAGCATAATTGCCTAAGTCATATTTATAGTTTAATCTTGTATTTAGTATCAAAAATGACAGTCAAACAGATGACTCAGGCAGATAGTGATGATGGAATGTAAAAAGCACTCTGATTGGCTTGGGATATAGCCAAGGAGGCAGTTAATCAGCAGCGTTAGTAGAGTAGAGTTAGGTAAGATATCACAATTTGGCCAAATATGCTATGAGGCTAATGATATGTGGTGGCTGTTGAAGAGCCACATCTACAGGAATTAGATAATTCATTGGTCATTACATTTATAGAATTATTGTAGAGATTAATAACTAACCTTTTTTTTTTTTTAAAGATGGAGGGTTCAAGGAGTGTGCTAGCATAATCCAGTCCCTCCAGAAAAATGCGGCGTTTTTTTGTGATTGTTGCGGCCAAAAATCCTTAGTTATGCTGTACGTTTTCTTAAAAAATGCGATGAAATATGCGGCATATTTATGCAATTTTATGCGACGAAATTGCGGGAACTTGCGAAAAAATGCGGGAACTTGCAAAAATTGCAGCTTTTCGATGACGTTCACTTCGCGTAATTACGCCACTTCATAACGTTCCCATGGCAACAGGGGGAAATTGCTGCTGTTGTGTGAAGTAAACGCAACATTTTTCAACTTTCTGCTAAGGTATATGTGAGTTTTTTGCAACGAAAATGCGGGGTTTATGAAATCATGCAAACCCCGCATATTTTGCGGAGAAATCTACAATTTATAAGGGTGAAAGTACGGCATATTTGAAAAAAATGCGGCCCCCCCATGAATATGCAAACTTTAGCTGATTATGCGTTGAATTATGCGATGGCATAATCACGTTTTTCTGGAGGGACTGATAATCAAACCATCAAAGGCAGGCATCGTTACTTATCACTATTTTGAATCGATGAAAAGAAGCCAACAGATATTGGTGGGAGTGTCCACCAATATCTGTGATGGATAGATCAGCCTGCCAGTTGGTACGATCCAATGGGCAAACTGTACCGTTCATCTGGGAGGATTTCGCAATGGAGTGTAACGGCTTATCAACATCAGAACCAGGGCTGATTATAGGGACCCCTTTAAAGCTTAGCATTGCCCAGAGAGCATTCCCATCTCAAAACCTTGTCTCCGACCCCCTGCAGTTCTGGCGCTATGGCGACTGGGTGGATGTTGTCATTGACGACCGCATCCCCACCTTCAACAACCAGCTGGTGTTCACCAAGTCTGCCGAGAGGAATGAGTTCTGGAGCGCCCTGTTGGAGAAGGCCTACGCCAAGTACGTCCTCGCGAACACACACATGCAAACCCTAACCCTAACACTAGAGGGCGCCACTGCCGAGTACCGTTCAACAGGGTGTCACCGCGATCGCACAGATTCATGCTAATGCCATGTAGATGCTAATGTTGTTTAGATGCTAATGCCATGTAGATGCTAATGTGATGTAGATGCTAATGTAATACCATGGCTACGTCCTGCCCCCTCCTCGCTCCTCCTCCTCCAGGCTCCACGGCTCGTACGAGGCCCTGAAGGGAGGCAACACCACGGAGGCCATGGAGGACTTCACCGGGGGGGTGACCGAGTTCTACGAGATGAAGGAGGCCCCGAAGGAGCTTAACAAGATCATGAAGAAGGCCCTGGAG
The DNA here is from genome assembly GCF_031168955.1 of Gadus macrocephalus. NCBI lineage: Eukaryota > Metazoa > Chordata > Actinopteri > Gadiformes > Gadidae > Gadus > Gadus macrocephalus. Next base: position 18,580,647 of record NC_082386.1, read on the forward strand.
AGGGGCTCGCTCATGGGCTGCTCCATCGATGTGAGTCACTTCCTGTCCAGGCTGGTTCCGTCTCCGTCACTTCCTGCTGAGTCCGGTTCCGTCCAGCGTTGCCAAAAAAAAATCGCAAGCAGTCAACCATTGGTTCTCTTAAAAGTCGCTAGAACTCGCTAGTTTACGCAACAACGTCAAATGTGACGTAACCACACCTAATTTGCATACGTTGTGTTGTTGGTTCTCTGAAAGAACTGCTAGAACTCACCGGTTTGCGTGATGACGACATTTGTGGCGTCATCGCCTTCGTCCTTTCCAGGCGAAGAAGAAGGAACTCGTGGTCGTGGAAAACAAAAGCAGCAAGTGCAATTGATGGGATCGGGAAGAGGCGGGGACTGGAGATGAGGGAGAGGGAGAGAGCTGTCTGCAGCGCAGAGTCAAGGGATAAAACAGAAAATAAGTCGCCAGTCGCACGAAAAGTCGCCAGAATTGCCACCAGTAGTTAGATAACCTTTAAGCCGCCAGACATGGCCAAAAGTTGCTAAATCGAGTGACAAAGCCGCCAAATTTGCAACACTGGTTCCGTCTCCATGACTTCCTGTCGAGGCTGGTTCCTTTGATGCAAGTAAATATCTTATTGAGTCTCCTTCTATGGATCTGAGTCAGAACATGTGGACCTCGAAACATTGTATTGGCTGGGTCCGATAGATGATGATGATTAACCCATGCGTGAGTGTGTGTGTGTGTGTGTAGTCCCTGGTCCCGGCCCGTTTTGAGACCCGGACCACCACTGGCCTGGTGAAGGGCCACGCCTACTCTGTGACCGCTGTGCAGGAGGTGAGACCCCCTGCCCCACCCCCAACCATTCTGAGCATCTTACCTACAACTAAACACTAGACGCTGACGGACACGCTGTGACTCTCTGTTGAGTTATTACATTAGTCCAAGGTTTGAATACTGGAATAAAAAAAATATTATTACAAAGTTTTACAATTATCTAACGAAGGAATTTCCCCACCTGGGGATCCATAACGTTTTTTATCTTATCTTATTATCTTTAACGTCATATTGTCTTTAGCAGTTAATAAATCCGTTCATATCGTACATTTCTACACAACGACTGGGATCTCAACCGCCAACCGTGTGATGTCCCCCTGACAGTGCAAGCACACCACGACCAAGGACTCCAAGGTGCGCCTGGTGCGCCTCAGGAACCCCTGGGGCCAGGTGGAGTGGACCGGCCCCTGGAGCGACAAGTAAGCCAAAAGCGGGTTGGCTGGTAACCGGATGGTTGCTGGTTCGATCCCCGGCTCCTCCTAGCGCCGGATGCCGCGGTGTCCCTGAGCGAGGCGCCTCACCCTAACGGCTCCCGACGAGCTGGCTGTCGCCCTGCGTGGCTGACTCCGCCGTCCGTGTGTGGATGTGTGAATGAACGAATGGGTGAATGTTAGGCAATATTGTAAAGTGCATTGAGTGGCCACTGGTTAGAAAAGCGCTGTATGCATACATGCAGCCCATTTACCATTTAACGTTTACCATTTTTTTTGTGCCTGGGTGTGAAGTACCAGTGAAGACTGACGCAAAGGTCCCTCAGCTCCCTGTTAATCCACGTTGGTGTTCTCTTCCCCGACTCCCATAGCTCCAAGGAGTGGACCTCCCTCTCCAAGGTTGAGAAGGAGAAGCTCCAGCACCAGAATGCCGAGGACGGAGAGTTCTGGTGGGTCATCCTTACAACACCTTTTCACCTCTCACTCTGCCCCTTCTCAGCTGGTCGTCTTTCATCCCGTCTCACTCTTTCTCGTCTCACTCTGCACCGTCTCACTCGGCCCATCTTTCTCTCTGCCATGTCTCACTCTGTCCCGTCTCACTCTGCCCCGTCTCACTCGGCCCATCTTACTCTGACCGTCTCACTCAGCCCTATGTCCTCTGTTCGTCTCACTGTATCCCTTCTCATTCTGCCCCGTCCCACTCTCGCCTGTCTCACTCTCGCCCCGTCACACTCTGACCCGTCTCACTCTGCCCTGTCTCACTCTGCCCCGTCTCACTCGGCCCTTCCAGGATGTCCTTCGAGGACTTCAAGAAGAACTTCACCAAGATCGAGATCTGCAACCTGACCCCTGACGCCCTGGAGGACGACAAGATCCACAAGTGGACCGTGTCGGTGAACGAGGGCCGCTGGGTGAGGGGCTGCTCCGCCGGGGGCTGCCGGAACTACCCAGGTACCCTCCTCCAGCGGCCACGCCCCTGCACCCCTGTCCAATTACTGCTGATAATTAGTATAACCAGAGTTTATGTGTACATATGCTACAAATACCAACCTCCCATTGCCACACCCCTGCACACCTGGACAATTGCCAAATCTGATGAGCATGGCTAACCCATTGTAACCCCATACGTACATAGGCATAGGCCTACATTAACATGTGTTTCAGACCCCTGCCATCCACTGACAGTAGCAGAACCATCTCTGTCAATAACATTTACAAATGGGTAATGGCATAGCATTAGCATAGCATCGGTAGTTGGACATGAACCGACCACAGACCCTGCAACCACCCGGCCGGAGCGCCCGATACCGTATGTGTGCGCCGCTCGAAGAGTGACCGGCTGCTCCTCCGCCCAGACACCTTCTGGACCAACCCGCAGTACCGCCTGCGTCTGCTGGAGGAGGACGACGACCCCGAGGACAACGAGGTGGCCTGCTCCTTCGTGGTGTCCCTGATGCAGAAGAACCGCAGGAAGGAGCGCAAGATGGGCGCCAACCTCTTCACCATCGGCTTCGCCATCTACGAGGTGCTTGGTCCCGGTTGATTTTTGTCAGGCTTTTATCGACATAAGTCGGGCTTTTTGGGTCGGGCTTTTCGAAAAAGATTCCAGACGTACACACTTAGACACACTAAGAAGTAGACTGTTGGCGTAAAAAAAAACACCCACTTGTTGTGTGGAATGGTACTGATCCGAAATGGCTACGCAATCACAGAATCTTCATTTACATTTACATTTAGGGCATTTAGCAGACGCTTTTATCCAATGCGACGTACAATAAGTCAATTTGTCATGATAAGGTGAAACAATATACACTGTCGGTACAGTAAGGATGTTCATAGAAACAAGTGCCAAGCACTGACAATTGTTATGTTAACCCCCTTGCCCGTATGCAACAAGGATAGCTAGTATAAGATACTACACAATGTTAAGTACTACATACAACATGCAATAAGTGCGTACATTAAGTGCCAGGACGTACATCATACAATTTCGACCCGGACGAGTTAGGTGGTTCCTCCCTGTAGGACTGACAACACTAACCTTGTGTTTTTCTGTCCACAGGTGCCAAAGGAGGTAAGGAAGGACACTTTAACTACGAATCCGAAGACTGCTGACTCACTAACCGCACGGTTTATTCATCTTTTACACATTTAATCTGCTGTGGTGTCACATGTCCTTGGTGAACCGTTGAACCTCTGTCTCGCACTCGGTAACCCCTGGCAGATGCACGGCAACAAGCAGCACATGCAGAAGGACTTCTTCCTGGCAAACTCGTCCAAGGCCCGCTGCAAGTCCTACATCAACCTGCGCGAGGTGACCCAGCGCTTCCGCCTGAGCCCCGGGGAGTACGTCATCGTGCCCTCCACCTACGAGCCCCACCAGGAGGGCGAGTTCCTCCTGCGCGTCTTCTCCGAGAAGAGGAACACCTCAGAGTGAGTCCGGAGAGAGAGCGGCCTTAGAAAGGCCGAGTTCTGGGTGGGTGTAGCCTAGCCACAAAGCAGTTTAGCCACAGATCTCAGCACAGCCTAGCCCCTGGGCTTAGACTAACCGAAGATCTTAACCTAGCCCCAAAGCCTAGCCTAGACATAGAGATTAGTTTAGCTAGAGAACTTAGCATAGCCTAGCTACAGACCTTAGACTAGCCACAGAGCTCAGTCAGAGCTGAGCCTAGTTGAGGTGAAGTATGATAAGGAAATGATAAATTACCCAGGAAACAGTTACTGTACTCCCTGTGTTTAATAATCTTATTTATGTTGCTGGTTTATTTGCAGGGCTGGGCATCATAGATTATCTTGCTGGTATGACACTGAACCCATTCTACAATAAACCATTTCAGGTCATAAACAGTTTTTATTTGAACTGAGGGTACATGTTGGTTTGCCATGTGAAAATGAACCGAGCAAAATTCCTGAAGATGATTTCCTTAAGAAAATTCAGTTGAATTTATTCCAAATGATAGGCTTCTTCTTATAAGCTTCTTCAAAGTAGGCGTATGTATTGCGAAACAAGGTATAACAATGATACCCAGCCCTGTTTTTTATGGTTAACTGTGATATTAGCCTTAGAACGACTTAGTTTTGCAGACGATATTTATATTTTTGCATTGTACAGAATGTTTTATAAGTGTGTTGTGTGACTTTCATTTGGGCATGGTTTATTGTTTAGTTGGAAGGGATAGGGTTAGGGTTAGGGTTAGGGTTAACACTTAAGGGCAAACGATTTTAACGGCGATTTGATTTGTAGAGCTGGAAGAAACCGGCCACAGTTCGAAGCGGTTATGGAATCTTTTTTAGAGCAAGCGGCTACAGATTTTTGCACGCTCCGGTAAACATTCCCTTACAGTTTACTCAGCACCAAACATCAGCCACACCTTTCCTGGACAGGGGACGAGAGGACTTCCAAGACCAGTCTGTAATCTGCTGGACCTGAACTGGCAAAATACTACGCAAAAAAGCCCCAAGATCTCTCTCAAACTGAAGACGATTGTACGCTGTACACTCCCAGTCTGTCAACTAAATCCCAACTTGATCTTTTTTTTTTTACTGGATAGGAAGTCTGTTTTGAACCTGCCCCGGCCACTAATCAAACCCCTAAATAGGAGGCTACATTCGATTTGACAAAGTATTGGTATTGCCCCAAGTTGTCACAAGCCAATACACAAAATGACAAAATCATAATCTTCCCCTGATGCTGTATCTATTCACATCTAGTTATATGTTAACATTCCCCTCCATGACCAAGCCCTGATCCCATACAACATGAAATGAAGATCTTCTGCAGTCAAGAAGCAAATCCCCCAAAAATAATCTCTGAGGCCAGAACACAGGTGGTATCAGACTAACCCTTCTCTCCCCAGCACACAGACAGGCTAAGACTTAGCGCTCTCATTTAGCTTCCTTATTCCATAGTTCACATCCCATTCAATTTGGCCTACCCCCCCCCCCCCCCCCCCCCACACACACACACACACACATAAATTCAACATTTAAAACCAAAGTTATGGTTGAACATCTGCACAACTCACTTGTTGATCGTATGTTGTTGTGATTGTTGTTGTTGTTGATGTTGTTGTTGTGATGAGACAGTGGGATAGGGTCATGGTCTTAATGCGTTGGTAGGCTTTGCCCTTGCTGCCGTGGTGACTGCTCTTCATTGGTTTCCAGGGAGATAGAGAACAGGATCGAAGCAGACCATCCAGTGGTAAGGGTTGACCCATTCATACATTAACCTTGACCACCCACGGGCCCCATTTACCTAGCGGCCATCTTGGTTCTAAACTTACGCTGGTTCGGGGACCAAAATTGCAAAATGGCCGCTAGGTGAATCTGCTCCATGCTAGAAGAATCTTTTTGACCCTGTGCTGCTGATTGCTCAGATTGGTGCCAGGTGACACCCCTCGAGCCAGCACCGCTACTGATTCAAACCAATCATAAACAGCCATTATTGGATTCTCTGCATTCTCCGTTTCATATTTTCTCTCGGTTTTATCTCTCTTCTCTTTCATCCCTAATTTATTTATGCTTTATCTCCAAATGATCTTGTTTCATCCCTTACTTATCTGTTTATCTCTATCTTGTTTAATCTTTCTCTTCTGTTTATGTCTTATCCGTTACATCGATCTTCTCTTTTTCATTTCCTTCTAATTCATCTCTCATATTGCTTTCAATCTGTATCTCCTCTTTCATCTCTACCCTATCTCGGTTTCATCGCTATATTCTCATCTGTTTTCTCTCTCCTATCCGTTTCATCTCTATATTCTCCTCTCCTCTTCCATCTCTATCCATCTTCTCCTCATCTCCTCCTCCTCTCCTCTTCCATCTCTCTCCATCTTCTCCCCATCTCTCTGTTTCATCTCCTCCTCCTCTCCTATCTCTCTCCATCTTCTCCCCATCTCTCTGTTTCATCTCCTCCTCCTCTCCTCTTCCATCTCTCTCCATCTTCTCCCCATCTCTGTTTCATCTCCTCCTCCTCTCCTCTTCCATCTCTCTCCATCTCTCTTCATCTCCCTCTCCTCCAGCCTGCTCCTGCCTCTGCGGTGGGGGAAGAGAGCGAAGAGGACCAGAAATTCCGGACGATTTTTCAGGAGATAGCTGGAGACGTGAGTGAAGGCGTTCTATGTGTCTACGTGAGTCTCTGTATCCCGGTTTGCCTGAGTGTGGTTGTTGTTGTTGTCAAACACCACAAGTGCTGGTGGTCTGATCTCCCTGCGTCTCCCAGGAGATGGAGATCACAGCCAACGAGCTGAAGAACCTGCTCAACAAAGTCGTCTCCAAGAGTAAGTCCACACCTTCTCGGACCTTAAACCTTTAAGGGTGTTCTCTTAAATGACATCCAGTCAGAAGTGATCCTCTCTGATCATGGGAAGATAGAGGCAGCAAACTTAGCAAGAATACATTCAGTGAGACAATGGGTTAACAAGATTCTTATCGGGAAACTTTTGCGTTTTGGGTAGCTAATACAAAGGTAACAAAGGTGAGTGGGAGTGAAGGGAGGAGGGTTTAGGATTGTCACGGCTGAAGTCAGCCATGGCAGCATAGGCCAAGTTAAACTGCAATACATTATGGGGGAAGTGGGTATGTCTGCAAGTCTGCAAGACAGTTATGAGAATTTACACAAGAAAGAAGTCAGTCGAATGGCAGGGCCTTAGTATCAGACTTCTTGGCAATGTAAATGCCAACTATCTTAACACCTCTCAGTTAGAGAGAGGAAGGGAGGTATCTCTAGGTCCAAGGAGAATGTCTACAATTCATTTTAGTGGGACTTGTAATTATAACAAGGTTAATATAATTGTACGTTATAGCTATGATTAATATTCCTGTGACACTCTCTCCGTCTCAGACCAGGAGCTGAACACGGAGGGCTTCAGTCTGGAGACGTGTCGGAGTATGATCGCCCTGATGGACGTATCCTTTACATGGAGAGCATCTGGTGCCTTATGCTTCACAACCTGCTCGCTCTACGCTGCCCACTAGAAACTCTCTCCAGAACGCAACTGAAAGTGTCCCCCACCTGTCTGCCCAGTTGGTACCTCGTTAAATGTCAAAGTGTGTGTGGCTGGTTGTATGGTTGGGAGCAATTGGTCCTCTCTTGTGACTTGGGCTACGTTTACATGATGACGGTCTGAACACAAGACGCAAAAGTGGGGTCGCGTCTTCACTTTTTATTCCGCGTTTAGACAAGCGTTTTCGGGAGGAAATCTGCGTGCATACGGTGACGCAAAAGTGAGTGGAATTCGATTGGTATGCATCTCAGGCGGCTAGATGGTGCTGTGATACACTATTACACAACACCGCCATGTCTGAGCGTATGCGTAGAATCTTCCTTCTCTTATCTGCGCCACGTAAACCAAAACATAATTACAGATCCTTCTCTGTTCAGTAATAATATCTGTACATTTCGTTGAAAGACTCCTGTAAGTTTATTAGAGCTGCCAGAGCAGCTTGACGGTCCGACGCATGGAAATAATCCAACATGTTTGTTTATTTCCCTGTACTGGGGCATGTATGTGACGTAAACGCGTACGCGACGCGAGCAGATCTGAGCAGAGGTTTGCGTCTTGGCAGTGTAGACGGAAACGCTACGGCGGAGCGTTTTAGATTTCCACTCTGGAGGGTGGTTTCAGATTTTTGTGTTTCTAAACCCCAAAAATGCTGTCACCGTCTAAACGAAAGGCACTTCCGATCAAATATTTTGTCGTTTTTACCCGCAAGCGTCCTCGTGTAGACGGGGCCTTGGTGTGTTTGTTTGTAGTGTGTGTACCAGGTCCTCACAATGTAGTCCTCACAAGTGTCCCTGTATTTGTACGCAGTGTGTTCCTCACCCATGACCTGGTGTGTTTGCAAGCAGTCTGTGAACATGGTCCTCACAATGTCACTTGTCTGCACTAGTGAGTGTCAGAATGGTCCTCAGAATCTGTGTAGAGTGTGTGAAGCTGGTCCCAAGAGGCTCTGTTGTCTTAACTGACCACACCAGATGGACGGCACCGGTCGGCTAAACCTCCAGGAGTTCAGACACCTGTGGAACAAGGTCAAACAGTGGCAGGTTGGACCATCTCTTTTGTACTTTCCTATGTTTCAAAATCGGTCAAGTAAACTGTTTTGAATGACGTGTTACGTTTTGTGTTTGTGTTGAACAGCTAACTGCTACATTTTGCTACAGTTTCCGGTGTGTTCTAACTCCAGTCCTTCTCCCCAGGGGATCTTTAAGCACTACAGCGTGGAGCAGTCTGGGAGCATCAGCAGCTACGAGATGAGGAATGCCGTCAACGATGCCGGTAAACAACCCGCTGCTCCTCACGGTTATAAAGAGTGCTTTAGTCAAATGCTAGCCAAAAATACTAGCATTGTGCCGTAGCTTTATCAGTCCGATCTGTGTCATCTCCCGTCACAGCAGACATTTATTTTCTAGTCGAATTAAAGGGGTGATATCATGCTGATAGGTGTGAGTGAGCAACACTTGCTACAGACCTCTGGGTAGGCTGGTGCACTGATCTATCCAGCGTACATCTAGGTGGACACACCCACTTGTGATCTCACTAGGGCACAACCGGAAATGCTGATTTTCAAACGGCATGTAAAGGCTAATCACACCTATCAGCATGATATCACCCCTTTAAACTTTGACGACTTTTCGCAGTCTGTGAATGCTCTGCTCAATGATTGGTTGCCCGCCTCAGCAGACTTTAACCCACCTGTGAACTGCTCGTGTGTTCTCGTCGGTGTACAGTCATGTGTTTTGTGTCCCGTCCAGGCTACCGTCTCAATAACCAGCTTTACGACATCATCACCATGCGCTACGCCAACGAGAGCATGAACATCGACTTCGACAGTTTCATCAGCTGCCTCGTACGCCTGGAGGCAATGTTCAGTAAGTCACCTGTCATCTAATGAATTATTTCTTCTGAATGGTTTCTAGTAATCTGATTATAATCTGGTTATCTGAATTCTAATCTTAAATTGATATAGTAATCTGAATGTAATCAAGTAATCTAGTAATATGAAAGTAACCAAGTAACATGAATATAATCTAGTAATCTGAATGTGATATGAATGTAATCTAGTAACCTGAGTATCTAGAATTCTCAATAATCTGGTTATCTCAATTTAATTAGTTAATCTGAATGTATCCAACCTTGGGTAAAAGGCAGGGGGGTCCTCGATTGGCCACCCCGAGAGCCAACCCAACTACACGATACTGAGGGCAGCTCAGACGTACTTAAATGGAATGGCCTTTGACAGTTGAGAGGTTACAATTAGCCACAGTTAGCCATTATCCGCTAGGACGATGGTCCTGGACTCAGCGCCCCTAAGGGTCATTTGTTCCAAGCCCTTGTTGTGAGTTGTGTGGTTTTGTCCCAGGAGCTTTCCAGGCCTTCGATCAGGACGGAGATGGATCCATCCGGCTCAGCGCTCTGGAGGTAAGGCCCACCTCCAACACTCCCCTCTCTCCTCATTGGCTGGAGATGCTCTTCAGCCATGTATGGCTTGTCCAATCAAATGTCTCCTCAACATGTCGCTAGCAAAATGAGTGAGGTCTTTAATTTAGACGCTAACCACAGTAGCTATACTGGGTGAGTAACACAACACTATCCTTTGAAAAGGGCCCTCATTTCACCGACAGGTGTGGTGTTGGTTCCGTCCACTGGTTGATCTATCCATCATACATCTATGCGGACGCACCCACCTGGGATGTCCCCGAAGGGGGGGATTCTGAAGTGGCTTGTAATGCTAATCAACATTAGAATTGGAAGTAAAATAGGGGCCTTTAAAAGGTGACATATTATACCACCAGGTTTGAGTGTGACTAGCCGTTACATGCCGTTTTAGAAAATCTGGCCACTTGTGATGTCAGGGGAAGCAGAAAACTGCTTGTAACGGCTAATCACACTCCATTGCCTGGTCGTATGTCAACTTTAAACAAATGGTGGACAGTTGTATTGGGTTTTGTATTGTGTCATGAACAGGACTTAAATTCGAGTCCTTTACAGGTGTTGAGTGATTCAATGTATTCTTAGCCTCCGTTGGCGGCTAGCTAGTTAGCTAGCTTGGCATCCACGGCTGGTCTGAGGGTTGCAGTTGGGCTGGTGATACTTGCGCGACTCACGTTGGCGGCGTGTTCACATCCCTTCTGTGTGCACAGTGGCTCCAGCTGACCATGTACGCCTAGGACGCCGCCAACGACCTCCATGTGACCCCCGTTCCACGGGGGACCAGAAGGCCCGGCCCCCTTACCTCAGTACCCCCGTTAGGTCCGACATCACTTCCTGTCTTTCCTCCCTGGGGCCTGAGCTGGCAACAACACCTACTACTACTACGACCACCTTCGTCATCGTCACTTCCCCGCCTCCCTCCTCTTCCTCTTGGCATCACTTCACACTGCATCAGTCCGCCTCAAGTCCTCTTCTGTGTTCCTCTCAGGCATTAAAACACAAACTCAAACCTCCGCCGTGACTCCTCGCTTCGCTAGTGCCCGGTTAGCCGTCGTCGCTGACAGGTCGTCGGCATGAATGTGGCGAACAGGTTGGACTTGAGATGTTCTGCGGGCGTTTCCATAAAAGCTTTGGTCAAATAACTGTGTACTGCATTTCAACAGTTAACCCCCCCCCCCCCCACTCTGCGTTCCTTCTCAAGATTTCTTCCTTTCCAATGAGGGGAGTTTTTTTTCTTACCCTCTGGGGGCCTATCAGGGGGGTGTCATAAATATATGGCCTGTTAAGCCTTTTGAGATTGTACCTGTGATTAAGGGCTATACAAATAAAGTTGAATTGAATTGAACCCAATAAAGAACGACATGGTATTTGGACAATTGGAGTGCTCTACTGGGTCAAAGTTTGTGCGTGGTTAAGGTAAGCTTGTGCACCACCTTGTATGGGTGTCTGTGGATAACATCAGTGGAAAATACCGGAAGAAATGCTCATTCACGCCGGGGGGGTTGTGATGTTGCAACATGTTTTTTTTTTAATAACCTTTTTAGATTTGAAATCTGTTAAAAAAATCTCTGTTACAAGGTCCCGACTTTGAGGTGTGAGTCAAAGCGCGGGGAAGAAACAAGGGTGTGCCTGGTGCGGTCGGGGGGGGGGTGCTAGTGGCCTCCCGCAGGGCAGGTAAGGTGCATCCCTACAACGCTACAACCACAAGCCTAAGAACAAACTCCCTGGACTACACAGCGCGGAGCTGCCACGAAACAACGCGAGCAAAGACACGGCCTGCGACCTAAAGCTTTGTGTGTGTTTTCAAAAACAAAACTCGAAAAATTAACTACAAAAAAGAAAACGCCTCGACGCTGCCCGCGGTTGGGGGCGGTCTGAAAATGGCGGTTGGTTACATTTTAGAGGGGTGAGGTATGGCATGGTAGATGAATCTTAAATCTGTCTTTCTAATCGCTTTTTCCTCTTTAATCACCTCCTTCAATCCATCCCTTCACCTCCACACGAATGCCTCCTTTAAGAAAATAATTAAAACTACAAAAACCTTCACGCTGGGGAGGGGCGAGGAGTGGGGCGGGGGGGGGGGGGGGAGACGGCTCCCGTGAATTCTGCTCGATGCTCCGTCATCGTGAAATAACACAGAGTTCAGTGAAGGAAACCACGTCAATATAAAATCACTCATTCAGAATCAAAGAAAATCACTCTTGTTGTGCAAGAGCTTAAAAAATAACCGATACGCAATCAAACACACACACAAAAGGTAGGTAGAACGCACACCCGACACACATCTCCACATTCAAACACGGCAAACGTTTAACATTAAATTGGCATTTTTCCGTTCCAGGCTCAACAACGTCCCTTTACCATTATGGTACCGTCTCGCAACACAGAATCCTTAACGCCAAAAACTGCTTATGAACACAAAACGCTGAAAAAAATCATTGAAATTAAAGTTACGATTTCAACTAACATCTTGAACATGATGAACGTAAACGCAATTAAAACCGGCCAAGGAGAGAAGCTCTCCGTAGAAAAACCTGACTGAAATCTTCCGGGCACTTCCGACGCTAACTTTGCTAACCTGGGAAAGTGTTCTTCAGACTGAAAGGCAGAAATAAATAAATAACAATGGAACTAAATGTTGCTCAGGTTCACAAGTCACAACTGCACTCTCCACACAAACAATAAAACCATCTGTTGACCCATGCCATCGGGAAGCAAACCCATGTTTTGTTAAAAACCGAAAAAGGTGCTGATCCTGTTTTGGCAGTTATTCCCCGGAGCCGAGCGACCACCGCCCTTCCTCCACCTCCACACACAGACACTACCCGCGTTTCTTCACTTTGAGGGAAAAAAAAGCCTAGTGTTTCCTTGTCTTATTTGGTCAGTGAGGAAGAGAAAGGATCGTCGGGGTTCAGGAGGTCAGAGGGAATCAGAGAGACGGAGAGACAGAGAGAGAGAAAGGTCAAAGTTAACACATCGGAAAATAGCGATAGAAAACGGAAACCGAGGACTTCCTTCAGTTGGATTCCAACGGCAGACATTTTGGATGGACTGGACCAACTCAGCCTCGGTGGAGGGGGGAGACCAACGACCAGTCCCTCCCCCCAATATGGGAGGTATCTAGGGGGCCACGCCTAGCGACCAGGGGCGTGGGGGAACTCATGTGTCGGACTTGACCAAGTCCTCGACGTGTTTCTGCATGTGTGCCGCAATTCCCTGGAAAGAAGAAAATGATATTCAACCTCTGAGTCGGTCCAGACCATCACTGTCTAGAGTCTAGACCAAGGACGCCGAGCCTAGCAAAGGGTCCAGGTAGCCAGTCCGCTCCCCTCAGTTACCCGGACAACATTTAAAGGAGCAGTAGATGGGAATTAGAGGTCTTCAACTAATGAAAAATAATTTGAAAAAAAAAAAAACATTGCCCCTCCTTGAGTCATAAATCAGGGTTTTATGCCTCGACGCAAGGTTACAATTGTTGGGAGGCTCACGTCAGGCCCTTGTGGTGGACCCAGGGGAGGGTCCGGAAACCCCCTTAAGTTGCGTCGACGTGGAGCCATAACTACGCCTTTCGACTGCAGACATTCAGCTTCGAACCCATCACCTTTCCAAACATTACGTCCTCCTGGCACCGCCGTGAGAGGAATAGCGCTTAGAGCTGTAGCACCCGTCTAGGACACGGCGTATGTTCTGTTACCTGTTTGGAGCCGTTGCGCGAGCAGAAGAACTCGTCGCAGCTCCTCCAGCGGCACTTGAGGGTCTGGAAGCAGTGGTTGGCGTGGGCGTCGGCCAGGTGCTGCTCCAGGTGCTCCCGCACGCCGAAGACCAGAGAGCAGCCGTGCCACTGCAGACGAAGAGACGATACCATGCTGGGTCACCGCTAACTTATGGCAGAGTCACCGCTAAGTAAGGGCTGAGTCACCACCGCTGAGTTAGTACTGAGTAACCGCTGAGTTAAGCTAACGGCTAAGCTAACGGCTAACCTGACCTGTTAAACCGACCCGGCTAACCTGGCGCTGCTAACTGACTAGCTAACTGACCCTGTTCAACTGACGCGCTAACCTGAAATTAGATTTCCACTGGCTAGATAACTGACCCAGCTAACCTGACCTGCTAACCTGAGATGCAACTGAACGTACTGAGCAGCTAGGCTAACCCCCTCACCATGCAGCGGAAGTTCTGCAGGAGGTTCAGTTTGACGGCCTGAACACTGCCGTCATAGCACCCTGTGTAGATCTGAAACACACAACACAGGTCAAAGGTCACTTGTTGAATTCACACCTTTATGCTACCGCTAATATCAATGTGAAATACATGACAAAATAATAACTCATATCCAACATGATACATTTATTATACACAGCCCCAAAGGGATTCTGGTGACAGTTATGTGTTATACAGGGTGTGTGTGTGTGTGTGTGTGTGTCTCACCATGCTCTTGTAAACGGTCATACACATCACCATGTCCTTGTGCCCTCCATAGACCTGCAGGCGGTCATGTGACTGGAGAGAGGGGGGGGGGGGGGGGTATTACTCATCAGAACAGATGGGCTGCGCAAACTACCGTAGAGAAGTCCATGTTTACTTTCTTAGATGATCCGAGAACGGATCATCTAAAGAGAGACGGTTCATCTAAAGAGAGACCGTTCATATAAAGAGAAACAGTTAAACTGAGGAGAGGGAGATTGACCGTTCAACCAAAGAGAGACATTTCATCTAAAGAGAGAGTTCATCTGAACAGAGACCGTTCCGGGGGGGGGGGGGGGGGGGGGGGATAGACGGGTGAGACCAGGGGGAGAGACCTACCTGCAGCTCGTAGACCCTGACCAGTTTGTCCAGGCTGGCCGTCAGCATCACCTTCCCCAGGATGGCCACCATCGTCACCGCATGGCTGTGCCCTCTATAGATCCTCACCAGCTCCCCAGTCTGCAACGCACAGGGGTCAGGGGGGTCAGGGGGTCACGCAGGCCCCAGACAGGGAGTAGGGCTGCGGCAGGGCGGGGTACTCACATGGATGTTGTGCGCGTGCACGGACTGATCGCTGGAGCCGCTGAACACCAGGTCATTCACCACCTGGGGAGACAGGTTCAGGGCGGTTAGAGAGACGGTGGACCTCGTCGGCAACGACAGAGAGACATCGGTATTCAAGAGGGAGGGAGGGAGGGGGGAAGAGAGAGAGAGAGAGAGAGAGAGAGAGAGAGAGAGAGAGAGAGAGAGAGAGAGAGAGAGAGAGAGAGAGAGAGAGAGAGAGAGAGAGAGAGAGAGAGAGAGAGAGAGAGAGAGAGAGAGAGAGAAAAGAAAGTAAGAAAGAGAAAGAAAGAAAGAAAGAAAGAACACAGAGTGAGACAGACAACCAAGAATCCTCCAAGAATCCCCCACAATCCCCAGCTCTCTGCGACACAACAACAGGAAGTCCCATGACGGGAAACAGGAAGTGCGCGCCAACCTTCATGCAGAGCACCGTCTTTGTGTGTCCCCCCAGGGTGCGCAGCAGCAGGCCGTTGCGGGCGTCGCGCACGCTGACCGTGCTGTCGTAGGAGCCCACCAACAGCACCTTGCGGGCCCCTTCCTGGGCCGAGGACAGACAGCTGACGGCCCGGGGCCCGTGGCACTCAAACACCTCCATGGGCCGGTTGGTCTGCATAACATGGAACATGTTATTATTAGTGCTTTCAGTTAATCGCGTTATTAACGGCGTTAACGCAAACCAAATTTAACGGCGTAAAAATCGCGCGATTTTTTTATCGCGCGATTAACGCAATTCTCTTTTTTTTTTTTTTCTTTGGCTCAAAACAAAGAAGCAGTAGCCCGACTGCTATGTTCAAGGCAGTATGTTTGTATGTTCATCGTTTAATTGCACTATAGGCTTTTTTTTTTTATCTGTATTTATTTTTGATCAGTATATGCCAATGTTGTTATCAATAAAAAAACATTTGCTCAAGGCAAGCCGATGCACTTCTCCATGTTGATAAGAGCATTAAAATGAGAACAATTAAAATGAGAACAATTAATGGGACAAAAAAAATCAAGGGATATTTAGCATAGTAAAAACATTTGCGATTAATCGTGATTAATCGTGAGTTAACTATGGCATTAATGCGATTAATCACGATTAAATATTTTAATCGCTTGATAGCACTAGTTATTATACATCAAACACCTCCATGGGCCGGTTTGTCTGCATAACATGTAACATGTTATGTTAATATACATCAAAGACCTCAATGGTTGGTCTGCAGGAGGCAAGATGTTATGTTATGATGTTATCTTATTATTATTATTGATCAATCACCCCCATTGGCCTGCAGAATACAAAATGTTGTGTTGTTATTATTACTACCCGTCACATTCACGTTCTATTCAGGCCAGGAGTCGGCAGGTTCTTCACAAAACGATTTTATATTGTTTCTACTCTAGATCTAGTCAATACTACGATGTGATATTACCATAATTTTTGTACAATGCTTAGTCAAAAGGACCTGCATTTGGCAATAAACATGAAGGAGTTTGGTTTCGACATGCCCATAAAGGAGCTGAAACATGTATTGGAGAGCTCCCAGAAGGTGTGTCTCTCTGTCAGTCTCCCTCCTGTGTCTCTACTCTGTCTACGGTGCGAGGCATCGAGGGCTTCTGACCTTGAGGTTGAAGGTGGCCACCGTCCCGTTGGCCAGGCCGGCGTACAGAACCTTCCAGCGGCTGTGCAGACAGAGGACGCGGTCGGAAAGGGAGAACTGCTGCTCCAGGACCCCCGTCTGGAACACACACCCAGAGACACACTCAGAGACACTCAGAGACTCTCTCCTCTAGCAGACAACCGAGGATGCTTCCTCTGAGCAGGCATTAGGGCTTTGACTCAGAACTTCGTTATTCGAATATAATATAATGAATTCATTATATTGTAATGACCAGGGAAGAGGCAGTGAATGAAGCATTGATTAGACAGCGATTTATTAGAAACCTAATAAACCGTTGGAACACGCAAGACCGGTAACCATAGCAACGCGGTAAACAAACCTTGCGAAGCCCAATCCAGGTCTTACTGAAGGCATTTAATGGTCAAAATATTATTAATAAATATTCGAATATATTCGAATATTAATATTAATAAACAAACAAAGTTCGAATATGATTTTTGGGCAAAAGTCAAAGCCCTAGTAGACATTCAACCAATACCATCAGTAACACATCAGTCGTGCTCCTTAAGGACATCCAAAGAAATTCCAAACATTGGACGTCTGCATGCGTCCAGCGGCTGTCTCCGTCTACGTATGACATGCGCGATCCCCCACCCTAGCGGTGAGCAGAAGGTAAGAACCCTTATGAAGACGAGACCAGGAGATGCGGATGTCCCAGGTGAACAGAAGGTCAGAACCCCCTATGTTCAGGAGAAGCTTAAGAACCCCTTATGTTCAGGAGAAGCTTAAGAACCCCTTATGTTCAGGAGAAGCTTAAGAACCCCTTATGTTCAGGAGAAGCTTAAGAACCCCTTATGTTCAGGAGAAGCTTAAGAACCCCTTATGTTCAGGAGAGGCTCCTGTTCCAGGTGAACAGAGGGTAAGAACCCTTATGTTCCCTTAAGGCTGTGTTCCTACCCGGAGGCTGTAGCAGCGGACGGTCTGGTCACTGGATCCGGAGTAGAGGCGGTGGGTGAGCCCCACCATGGCCGACACCAGCACACAGTTCACCTTGGAGCTGTGGCCCTCAAACACCGCCACACACTCATGGCTCTGCAGGGGGGGAGAGAGGGAGAGAGAGGGAGGGGGGAGGGAGAGGGGGGAGAAAAGAGGCAGGGAGGGAGGAGAGGGGGGAGAGGGTGGGGAGGGGAGAGACGGGGGGAGAGAGAGGGGAGAGAGGGGGGAGAGAGGGGAGGGAGAGGAGAGAGGGGGGGAGAGGAGAGAGGGGGGGGGAAAAGGGGGAGGAGGGGGCCAGAGAAGGTAGGGAGGGGAGAGAGAGGGGGGAGGGAGGGGCGAGAGAGGTTCGAGGGGGAGAATCCAACATGAATAATAATGAGGATGTTGAGAAGGGGCGTGGCTTTAGCAATCCAACATGAATAATAATGAGGACCGGGATAAGGTCCTTGCGGGACACCCACCACCAGGTCGAAGGCCTTGACGGTGCGGTCCCCGGAGCACGTGTACAGCAGGCCCTTGTGGATCTGCAGCCCGTTGACCGCCTCCTGGTGGCCCTCGAACACCCCCTCTGTAGGGGCCTCCTCCTCGCCGGGGTCCGACGACACGTCTGGGACACACACACATACACACGCACACATACACAGAGACACGCACACAAACACACGCACACACACATTCCTCATTGTTAACGGCCAGCACCCCCTCACCGACTTAAAATGTTTTGCTGTATGTTATGTATGTATGTATGTATGTATGTATGTATGTATGTATGTATGTATGTATGTATGTATGTATGTATGTATGTATGTATGTAATGTATGTATGTGTGTATGTATGCATGTAATGTATGTCAATTATGGCACCCACTGAACTCCTGATCATCCCTCTGCATTCCTTCTCAAGACTAATTCCTTGCTAATTAAGGGAGTTTTGTCTTGCCCTCTTGGGGGCAAGGGTCAGGGGGGCGTCATAAACACCCGACCTGCTAAGCCCTTTGAGACTGTACCTGTGATAAAGGGCTATACAAATAAAGTTGATTTGAATCGGAGTGCAGTGTGAGGTGTGAGGTTGGAGCAGGTGGATCTTGGCCTCTCACCTGAGGACATCTTGGTCTTGATGGCCTTGGTGGGGGGAGGGGGCATCTGGCCAGCACTGGGGGTAGGGGGGGGGGGGGGGGGGGGGAACCAGTACAGAGAGAATGAGAAGCGGTCCTAAAGTCATTACTTTCCACTTTACGGCCAAAAAGCCCCTTTTCCCATCTAAAACGTCACTTTGAAAGATTAAAAGTATAAAACATCAAGCAATCAGGACCCGGACGGGCTAAGCAAATGCAAAAAAAGATGAGAAGAAGCTGCTTCTACTAGAGTGGACCACAGCGACACAACAAGGGGGCGCCGGTGCCCGACTCTCACCTGGGGTACGGCCGGACCGCGGGGGACGACGTGTCCATGTCGCTGGTCGAGCTGACCTCGTTGCAGGCCAGGTTGAAGAACTCCGCCCTGGACGAGTCCGGAGCCGGGCCTAAACCCAGCCCCAGTCCCAGACCCAGACCTGGACCCGGGACCTGGGGCTGCTGGCAGGCCATGGTCACCTCCATGCACTCCTCCAGCTCCGACGACACGAGGCTCACCACGTCGGCGCACGACTCCCCCATCTCCAGGGCCGAATCAAACTCCTCCTCCCTGGTGGGGGTCACCCTCTCCCTCTCCTCCTCCTCCTCCAGGGGCTCCCCGTCCTCCGGGGCGGTGGGGGGCGTGGAGGTGCTGACCGTGGACCCGGCGCTGGATCTCCGCCGCGGGGGAAGCCTCCTGGGCTTGGCGGCGGCGGCGTCCTCGTCCGCCTCCGTGTCGCTGGTGGCGCCCGCCGGCTCCGCCCCCTGCGTCTTGTTCAGGACACGCCTCTTCCTCAGCTTCCTGACGCGCTTCGCCCACATCTCCGTGGACAGCGGCACCTGCAGGGCGGGTGGGGGGAGGGGTAGAGGGTGGGGGTGGGGGAGGGGGAGGTGTAGCGCGGGGGTCGGGCCGCTCTCCTCGGACTTGACGGAGGCGTTGCCGTGGTTCCCGGGGTCCGAGGTCCGTCGGGGGGCCGTGAGGGGGGCCAGGGGGAGCTTGCTGTCCAGCGGGGAGCTCTCCCGGTCGACCTGGACGGCGCGGTCCAGCATGGGGCCCCCGGCGGCGGGGAGGTCGTCCTGGCAGTGGGCGGGGGAGCCGTGGCCCCTAGGGGGCGGGGTGTGGGTCTGGTCGGCCACGGGGCCCTGGTCAGGAGACCACTGGAGCTTCACTGGGTCTGGAGGAGATGAGAGAGGATGGTGATAAGCGGGAGGTTGGCTAATGTTAGCTTATGCTAGCTAATGTTAGCTAGCTACTGGGCGGGTTAGATTCAGCCAACGACTGGGCTAATGTGAGTTAACCACTTAGCTTATGTCAGCTAACCACTTCGCTAATGTTGGCAAACCACTGAGCTCATGTTAGCTAACCACTGAGCTAACGTTAGCTAACCATTGAACGGATGTTAGTTAACCACTTAGCTAATGTGAGCTAACCACTGAGCTAACGTTAGCTAAGCATTAGGCTAACATTAGCCAACCGCTGGGCTCATCGCAGTTTAGCACTGGGCTACCATTAGCTAGCCATTGGGGCTAAAGTTACCTGGGAGGGGGTTGGTTAGCGTAGCCGGTGTCTCTGGCGTGCAGCTTCGGACGAGGGTGACCTGGATCTCTTTGGACTCCCAGTCCGGGGACAAGGGCTCCTGCTTCACCACGGCGGGGGCTGGGGGCGTGCTGGGGCGGGCCGGGGGCGAGGAGGAGGCGGGCGGCGGGGTCGGCTGGCTGGGCGGGAAGAGGTGGACACTGGGGATGCTAACGTCGGTAGCCACGTCGGTAGCCACGGTGGTAGCGGTGGAGGGTGGGGGCGCCATGGAGGGGTCAAACTCCCCATGCTCCTGCTTCACCTGGGGCAGGGACGCTGGGTCTTCGAAGCCTCCTGTGGAGAGTGGATGGGGTCAGGGGACTAGGGACCAATCACCGTGGAAACATAAATGACTTATGCTATGACTTATCGGGATAAGTGACGGTACGACGTGGCTGTTTGAAACGAGTGGGGCGCGACCAACCCGGGGTTGATACTGAATGTGCCATCAGAGTTGAAGTGACGTCGTACCTTTCATGCCCTTCAGGAGCTCGATGCGTTGGTTCCTCAGGTTACCCATCTCTGTCGCCACCTGAGAGAACACCACTGTTAGATTTACTTCTCTTATTTTACCTAATTTGATCATTTTGTTCTTATTGCATCATGGGTCGGAGATAAACGCAATTTCGATTCCTCTGTATGTCTGGCACATATTTGGAAATTGACAGTAATGTTGACTTTCACTTTCACTTTAGACAGAGCTGCGGGTTAGCTTCAACCAGCTAGCCTGGGACTCGAAATACAAATCCATAGAGGAGCACGAATGTTCACAAAATAAATTTGTATGAACCTACTCTGCGGAGGAATCTGTTCCTCCTCCAGAGAGACAACAACAAGGAACAACAAATATGTTCACAGTGAAACAGAGCGAAAAGATGTGAAACTAAGAAAGAAATGAAAGATGGTTGACATCTGTGGTAGAGGGCGGGATGACACGCCATACCCATTGATTGACTAATTCCTAGTCTGGCTGTCTGTCGGAGACTTGGTGACTGTCTTGTCTGTCTGTGCCTTGTCCATCTGGGATAGTCTGTCTTTCTTTAGGTATGAATGCCTGTCTGTCTGTCTCCCCAGTTCCTGTCTGTAGGTCTGTCTGCCTGTCTTTCTTTACGTATGAATGCCTGTCTGTCTGCCTCCCCAGGTCCTGTCTGTAGATCTGTCTGCCTGTCTGTCTTTCTTTACATATGAATGCCTGTCTGTCTGTCTGTCTCCCAAGGTCCTGCCTTTAAGTCTGACTGCCTGTCTTTCTTTAGGTATGAATGCCTGCCTATCTGTCTGTCTGTCTGTCTGTCTCCCAAGGTCCTGTCTGTAGATCTGACTGCCTGCGATTCTTTAGGTATGAATGCCTGTCTGTCTGTCTCCCCAGGTGCTGTCTATAGGTCTGACTGCGGGCCTACCTGCTGCTTCTGCACCATGATGCGCTGCACATCCATGTAGGCGGCCTGCAGGGTGGCGCGGGCCTGGAGGAGGCCGTTGTCCAGGGCCTGCAGCGACAGGCTGAGCTCCTCCTCCTTCTGGGACACGGCCAGCAGCTGGTCCACCAGGAAGCGCTCTGGACGGACACACACACACACACACACACACACACACACAGTTGGTGAGAAATCTGATGTAGTAGCAGCTTCCCACCACAGGTGGTGCTGTTGGACTGGAGTATTTTTAAAATATATTGTTATTAGACATCTCATTATTTCATTCATATTATGAAGTACATCAACTGCTCCTGCTTTGTATATGATAAATGGTGAAAGCTATACCAACCCTTCTTGGATTTGATCTTCATCCTTTTGTTCTTCTTCAAACTGTGGATCTCTTGGCTTGGAATATCCTACAAAATAAGGACAGAAAAATAATTGGTTTTGTTTGAAAACCACATCAACGATAGATAATAAAGTGTATTTCACTAATAAGGCGCAAATGGCAATGTTGTGCAATTATGGTGGAGTGGAGGTGGAGGTAGTGAAGGACCTCCACCTCCACCCCCACCTCCACCTCCACCTCCTGTGTGTGGTCTCGGGTGGTGTCCCCAGCTGCAGACTCACCCCGGCCGCTCTCCTCTTCTTCCCCATGGCCTGGGCGTCCAGAAGCTCCGCCCCCAGGCCGCCGACCTCCACCTCCGACTCCGCCCTCTGGAGGACCCTCCCCCGGCCCTTCTTGACCCCCTCCGAGGGCCTCCGGGCCCCCGCTTCAGGGGCCCTCCCCGCAGCCGGCCCCCCGTCGGCCCCGCTCGCCGGCTCCGCCCCCTGGCTGGGGAACACCTTGTGCTCCGCCTCTTCCTGCTCCTCCGGGGCGGGGGGGCGGGTCTGAGGGGGCGGGCCCCCCTGCTGCTCCTCCTCCTCCTCATCCTCCTCCTCCCCCCCCCCATCCGGCCGGTCCCCGGGGACGTGGCAGGAGAACAGGTCGAGGGAGGGGGCGGGGCGTCCGGGGGCCAGGCTGCTCTCCGATAGGCTGCGCTTGCGCGGGGCCACAGCGTGGGCGGAGTCCAGCAGGGAGTCCCACTGGAAGCCCTCCAGCAGGGCCATGTCGGGGTCCTCCTCGTGGGGGGGCTCCTCACGGTCGTAGGACACCATCTCGATGCCGAACCTGCGTGGTGGAAGGGGGGGGGGGGTCAATATTGATTCACGGTTATTGAAACGATTATTTTTTTAGTTTGAAAACATGTTTTATTATTCAGCATGTCTCTCAGATTTCTTTTTTGCAATTGAGGACTGGTTAAAGAATTGTCAAAAAGAAAATGTTCCAATCGAAAATGATATACAGATATGTATTCAGCTGTCCTGCCCTTTCCATAAAATATTAAAAAAATAATAATAATCGATTATGTTAATTTCGTGATCGTTTGACGCTAAAATCGAAATCGCGATCAAAATTCAGTGAATCAACCAGCCCTAGTTTGTGTCCAGCCTTGGGCCGCGGGTCGGGACTACTGCTTACACAAGAGACTCAAGGCTCACTTGAGAAGAGGTCACCTGAACTCGGTATAGCCTTCCCCTTCTGACCCCCCACAGCCCCACAGTCTCCTCCCTCACTCTCCTCAAATCACCATCTACGCACTTCTTGTGTGTTGTACTTCCTGGCACTTAAATAGCACTTACGAAACAAAACCTCTACTAATAAACATGTACTACTACTACTACATCATCACGAGCACCCACAACCACCTCTACACCCAGGAAACATAGACCACTACCAATACTATTAAACCCAGTAAACATATACTACAACTCCCACTACACCAAGAACACGTGTACAACTACCACCACCACCACCTACTACTTCAGCCCATAAACATGTTTTGCTACCACTACATCTACTACTGGTAAATGTTGTTCAACCCAGTTAACATCTTCCCATCCCAAAAGAGGCAGAACCAAAAAAGTGTCTGCTTGTGATTGGCTGAAATGTATCCCTGGGTCGACTCACACCTGACATTTCATCCAATCAGCAACATACCACATAGCGTAATAACAACGAGGGGGGGGGGGGGGGGGGTCACTGATCGACCGCGCAGCGTCTCACCTGGGCCAGCCCTTGCCCTGGCCCTGCTTCTTCCGCACCTCCTGGTACACCTGCTCCCAGTTGACGTTGCGGCGGGACCCCGAGGAGCTGATGAGCTGGCGGACGGTGGGCTTCAGCCCCGACTCCTTCTCCGCGTCGCCCCTCCGCGACTCGCTCACGTTGCGCACGCGCCGGGCGATGTTCAGGTTGGGCTTGTGCAGGCTGGGCTCGTGGCTCCCCGGCTTCCCCTTGGCGCCAGCGTGCTTGGTGAGGAGCGGGCCGGTCAGCCCCAGGCGGGTCAGGCCGGGGGCGGCGGCGGCGGCGGCGGCCGGAGGAGGGGGGGGGGGGCTGCCGCCGTTCGGCGCCGCCTCGCTCTCCTCGGAGCCGGTGCCCTGGTGACTCCTCGACACTTCCTCCACCTCCACCTCCACCTCCTCCTCCTGCTGCTGCTCCACCTCCATCTCCACGGCTGCCTCCGTGCAGCTCCCATCCTCCCCGCCCCCCGCCTGCTCCTGCTCCTCCCGGGGGCCGGGGACGCCGGCGGTCGAGCTCTCCGGGGTGGAGGAGGTGCTGACGTGCACCGACTGGAGGTACTCTCCGCGGTCCGGGTAGGACGGCGCTGCCGCCGCCTTCACGGCCCCCCCACTAGGGGAGGGTCTCACCAGCCCCACAGCGCGGCTCCGACTGCAGCTGTTCTCCTTGTCGGCCCCCTCCGGGCTCTCCGGGGAGACCCGCTGCACCTCCTCCTCCGCCGCCGCCGCCGCCGCCACCGACGGCGGCGGGGGGGGAGGGGGGGCCGTCTCCTTCCTCCTCTCGCCGGGGACCCCCCCCGCCGAGCCCCTCCTCCCCGGCGCCGCCTCTTTGGATTTGTTGGGGAGCTCTGGGATCTGCTGCTCCTGTCTGGACTGCAGGGGCCCCCCCACGGCGGGGCCCCTGGAGGAGCCCGTCTTGGGCTCCGGCTCGGCGGGCTTCTTGTCCCGCGTGGGGGTCCGGACGGGCCTCGGCTTGTCGGGAGGGGTCAGGGAGGACTTCCTGTCTCTGTGGTCGGGCTTCCTGGCGTCGGTCGGCGGTTTGAGCTTTCCAGTGGAGCAGGTGCTCTGGGCAAGGCCTGAAGCCGGCTCTCCCTGCCTGTCTGCCGGAGTGTCTCTCTTCGTGTCTCTCTGCGTGGCTCGCTGCGTGTCCCTCTGCGTGGCTTGCGGTGTGGTTTGAGGCGTGTTTCGCTGCGTGTCTCGCTGCGTGTCTCGCTGCGTGTCTCTCTGCGTATTTCGCTGCGTGTCTCTCTGCGTGGCTTGCGGTGTGGTTTGAGGCGTGTTTCGCTGCGTGGCTCGCTGCGTGTCTCGCTGCGTGTCTCTCTGCGTGGCTTGCGGTGTGGTTTGAGGTGCGTCTCGCTGCGTGTCTCGCTGCGTGTCTCGCTGCGTGTCTCGCTGCGTGTCTCGCTGCGTGTCTCGCTGCGCGTCTCGCTGCGTGTCTCGCTGCGTGTCTCGCTGTGTGACTTCTGGTGTCGCTCGCTGTGTGTCCATCGGCGTGTCTCGCTTTGTTTCCCGCTGTTTGTCTCCCCGCGTGTCGGCCTGCGTGTCTTTGGTCGTGTCTCCCTTCGCGTCCCGCGGTGTGTCTCCCTTCACGTCGGCGCTGCTGCTGCCGCTGCTCCTGCCGCTGCCGTGGTCGTCCAGATGGGTGGCGTTGCAGCTGCTGCTCCTGCTCCCGCTGCTGCTCCGGTTGCGGTTCCGGTTCTTCTTGCTCGTGGTCGGCTTCTTCTTCCTGCCGGGGGCGTCGGCGTCCGACTGCCGGGGCCTGGCGTCGCGCTCCACCGGGGCCGGCTTGGCGAATACGCCGCCGCTGCCGGCCGTCTTGTGCTGGCACGGGCCGCCGCCAACGCCAACGCCAACGCCACCGCCGCCGGCCGTCTCGTGCTGGCACGGGACAGCCGCGTCCGGGTACCCCCTGGGCGGGTGCGCATCCTTCTCAAAGGCCTTGGTGGGGGGGTACGGTGACCAGCGGCAGGCCTTGTCCGGCTTGGGGTTCGTCCCGTGGGACTTGGGGCTCGTGACGTCGTTGCTGCGGTGGCAGACCTGTTGGGGGGGGAACAGCCCCGGCGGGGAGTGCTTGGGGAGGCCGCCCAGGGGGGGGCCAAGGTTGACGGGCCGGCCCTGCTGGGGGCCCAGGTTGACGGGCCGGCCCTGCGGGGGGCCCAGGTTGACGGGCCGACCCTGCGGGGGGAACTGGGGGATGTTGTTCCGGCCGTACAGCCCGTGGCTGCTGCCTCGGTTGCTCAGCCAGGGGTGCCGGCCCCTCGGGGACCCGGGGGCGTACCCCATCAGCGGGGGGGCCCCGTACCCCTGGGAGCTGCCCAGGCTGCCGCCGGACCACTCCCCCGGCGCGCAGCCGTGGAAGCCGGGGGCCGCGTTCTGGGCGTGCCAGGTGGCGCTCTTCCCCTGCAGGCCGTGGGCCCAGGCCGGGTGGTCCGCGGTGCGGGCCCCGTAGCCCAGCGGGGGGGGGGGCTGCCTGCCCTGGATGTTGAGCCTGAAGAGCTCCTTGGCCTCCCGGAGACGCTCCTGGAAGTCCTGCTGGCGGAGGCGCTCCGACTCATCGCGCGCCCGCCGCGCCGCAGCCGCCTCCTCCTCCTTCCTGTTTGGGGGGACGACGACGACGACGACATAAAACAAATAAAATAAAAGAATAAACAAAAGATAAACAAACCTATTTCTGATCCTGAGCAAGTGTCAATGCTGAAAGCTAGACAATAGATATTAGGGGAAGTGGAAAAGTGGTTGGAACGTCAATATGACAACAAGGACGAAGGAGAATCCGTGAAAAAGAGGGCGCATCCAGAAACACCAAAATGGAATATAATTGAATGGGATTCACCTCTGCATGCGCCGACCCTCAACTGGCGTTGTGCTTCTTTGGTGGCAAGACATTTGGCAATAGTTGCATGTTTCTCCCATGTTTCACAGTAAAGTGTGAGACTTTGCACCGGTTTAATGTTCATGTTTACCCTTCCAAATAGAACGCCGACTATTTGGAACACATAAAACCTACACAAAAGGTTTTGTGCCGATGAAGGGGGTACTCAAAGTATGCTTAAAGTCACCAAAGTACCGTAGTCTGACCAGTTTGTTGTTGGTCGATAGTTGGTCAACAGCACCGCGTGATTTGTACTTAAAATCACAACATGCATGCGTTACAATTTCGGGTTTCATCTCAAAATGACTCTAGGGCTGCAACTTCCGCCTCTTTCTTGTTCAAAACACCGAATGTATACATGGAATTCCATGGTAGGAATAGTATCAGTTAATTATAACTGATACTACTAATAGTCTCAATTCTAATCTAGAGTCAAAATAACATACGCCTGTGTTACAAATTGACTCTGTGTTCAACTCTACTCTGGTCTACCCAGTAATCCTGGGCTGTGGGTGAGAGGGCAGGCTTTGATAGACGAGCCTGACCACGTGCTTCCTCTATGAAGGGACATGTTCCAGCGTGACCGACGGACAGCTGCAAGACTCCCCTCAAACAGGCCCGGCTAGACGAGCACCGACCCAACTTCTAGAACTAGACGTTCACCCAGCTCTGCATGTGTAGCCTAACACAACGAGGATACCCTTATAACTCATATATTGCTTTATGCAACAAAACCCCCTTGTTACGTTACATTATATTTACAGTGCATTTTAAATATGATGCACATATCTCTACTAACTTCTAAGAAAACTTCTAAGAAAACTTTCAAAAAAAATACTCTTTATGATAAAATTGGTGGAGGAGTTGGTGGAGGAGTTGGTGGAGGTGATGGATGTCAACAACCTCCACCATAACTGGACAACTGGGCCTCTTCCACCCGATGTCATGTTCGCGAAGAACAATTAGCGGGACTAAGAGGACTTGTGTTATCTGGAGGAGGAGGGAAACATGCCCAGACCACCAGAGTGTGGCGGGGGCTGGGCCTTGTGTGGGAGTTGGCGATAAGAACCAGAGGAGCTAATCTGGTGCGCGAGGCTGACATCTGACCCGCGCCCGGCCCTGCTGCGGCCCTCCCCGACGGGGCTATAACTGGCCGTGACCACTGCAGGGAACAGGACTATACATGGCCCAGGAGGGGAGAGACACAGGCCAGGAGGGGGGGCCAACACAGACACGACAAACGGCCCCTCCATGGAGACAAGCTCTTCAGATATCGGACTGGGACACTGGAGCAGGCGCTAGGGGGTTGTTGGGAACCAGCTGGAGATTGGGTGGAATTCCTGATTGGAAAGTGGTTTCACAAATGTTTGGGAGAAATTATCCACTCGGAAAGAAGGAGAAATGACCGTAATTACAATTAACACAAATTGATAAAGTACCATTACTGGGAAAGAGAATATAAAAAAGTTTCTTTGCCAACTTTGAAAAATATATAATTTTTGTGACATTTCAATTATGCATGTAAGGAATTATTGCAACTCATATTAAGCCCACTACAAGACTATTCTAAGCAACCACAGACCAGAGAGATCTGAAAAGGCCCGCCTGAAAAGGTATTCTGAACAACAAGTCTGACTAAGGAGAGCCAACGAAAAAGTGCAAATAAATAATTTAAAAAATAAAATCACACACAAGACCTCAATTGCACACGTACTACAAGTCAGAAAGCAAACACACATTCAGAGAAAGAATTTTGTTCCAACGTTGTTCTCAAGAGCTCTAAGAAACCGCCCACAACCACAACCACATCAACAACAACAACCACCACCACCACCACAACAACAACCATAACAACAACAACCATAACAACCACCACAACAACAACCACCCCGTACAAAAAAAGCCCCGCCAAAACCCCAATGTCGCCGCGTCCTACCGGATCAGCTCTTTCCTCTTCTCGATGAGGTCCACCAGGGCCTGGTCGAAGTAGTCCACGTCCCGGTCCTGGCTCTCCGAGGCCTCCACGTTCTGCTTGTGCTGGGGGCTGGAGATGTGTCCGGCGTAGTCCGTCAGGCTGACCAGCGTCACGCGGCACACGGTGCAGTCGTGGCCGCAGTCCCTGGGGAGGCAGGGCCGGGGCAGAGGCTGCTCAGCGGTGGCTTGCGGCATGGCGGACGGACGGGCGGGCGGGTGCTCGTTTTTCTTTTTGTTTCGGTTTCTGTTTCGGTTTCTCTGGGTTTCTGCAGAGCCGTCGTCACGTCGCAACGTCGACAGGCTCTGAGGTTTTTTCGCGTTTAAAAAAAATAAAATACTCGGTATAAAGACTCACAGGAGAGGAGGGTACTCGACAGTCCTGTTTTTTTGGTTTCGATAAATCTCGAAAAAACTTTTTTTTCTTTTAAAAATCCTATTTATACTTTTAAAGATCAGGAGGTAAGCTAGCTTAGAATTTCTTGTTAGTTTTGAATCAATTGAATCTTTTTTGTAAGAACTTCCTGATCTCGTGGTGCGTCGGTGGCTTCAGGGGTCCATGGGTGACAGGGTGAGGGTAGGAGGCCTGGCCACGCTAGGGGCCACGGTGCGGGCCTATCCACCCAGCCACGGTGCACCAAAGCTGGGACGCGCACGGACGGCTGTCGGGCTCGCTGTGGAGCCTGCTGGGCGGTTCCTGGATGGTGTCCCTCGTGCACTGACACTCTATAGAAGGAACCGTCCGATTTTTTTCCCCCCCTGCTCCGTACACGCCCCCCCCTTGGGTTCCAAAGGCCCCGCCCCCTGCTCCATGGCAGCCAGTGTGTTATTAAAACATTTCCCAGAGCCTGTCGACCAATCGGGAGCAGCCGGTGTAAGAGGAGCCCCAAGTACAGCTGCACTCTAACCCTCGTTTCAAAACCCTCCCTCATCCTCCAAGTATGACCGGTGGAGGATCAGTGGACCCTGGCTGGCCGTACTTCAGAAGGGCGCTGCTGGAAAGTGTGTCATGGCAAGCGGCCATTTTGCCATCACCGGTGTGACATTTTATAGACCAGGTCGGGTTTCACTTTCCAAATGTTCCGTCATGGTCTAGCTTGACTTCCCCGTGACCGAACGCAAACGGATCCCCCGTTTGATCTTATAATTCGTTCTACGCTTTAAACACCCCACTCATGTGATGGCGTAATGATTTTATAAAAAAAATTGTTTGCTCAATAGAACGGAAATGGCAATCGACCTAAATAAAAAAAAACAAAGCTATCATGTACAACCCTCACGGCATGAAGGATGGACATAAAACACCCTTCACACAGACGTCAAGCATTGTTTTATCCCACAAAAGGTGGACCTTGTTCAACTCGTGGCCATGTAGGTAAGTTGGGTGAAGGAACAATCTAGAACCTAAAAGGAAACCATGACAGCTCAATGCATTATTTTTAGTTTGTCATGCATTCCATTCCGCCACCCAGGTAGCATTCAGAATCCATCCTGACAGGGTCGTTACCATTTCCCCCCCAAAGGTTCGAGAAGGTTCCCCGGACCGCCGAGGAACCAACATGGCAGCCAGGTGAACGAGGTCACTGTGCCGTACATCTCTCTATTCGCTCCACAGCCGCTGACAGAGTGGCATACTTGGCTAATCTGCCGGAGAGTCACGAGACAGCCAGTTGGCGTCCATCGGACACGCCCGTTGTTCTGACCGTTGGCGTCTAAATATACGCGCCCTGCCGGGGGACAGCTGGCTGCACCTCTTCTCTGGCTGATAACCGCTATGTGCACGTGGTCGTGGCGTGCTCGTGTTCGTGCACGGTCAAGTTCGCGCAACTTGACCGTAACCGCGTAACCTTTTCACCCACTGTTCATTCATTCATTGAGGCAATTTCGAAAGATATGCAGATTCAGCGAGAGATTTTTCAAGTCGCTTATTTATGTTCCTTCATCGTAACGCATCTTCAGTCAAACAATAAGGTAAGAAAATAAGTAATCTTGAGTAAGGTGCTGATTCATGGCGATTTAAATAATTATACAAATTGGAAGCATCATTTTGGCAACTGGTTAGTGTTACAAAAGCGGTGTGTTTATACTGATAAACTGGCCTTGGTACAGGTGTTTGATGCTGATCAGCTGGCCGTGGTACAGGTGTTTAATGCTGAACACCTGCCCTTGGTACAGGTGTTTAATGCTGATCACCTGGCCTTGGTACAGGTGTTCAATGCTGATCACCTGGCCGTGGTACAGGTGTTTAATGCTGATCACCTGGCCTTGGGACAGGTATTTAATACTGCGGGTTTGCAGGTGTGACGTGTCACAGGTAAACTCACCTGCCCTTCAGTTTCTCCAGCTCCCGGTGGTGGAGCATGGTCCTCATGTGGTCGTCCATCTCCTGGAACCAGAAGATAAAGAACAGGATTAGAATGACCTGATTATTCACACGCCATCTTTTTCCTTGTTACGTTTTAATCAGAAGCTTCACGTGCTAAAAGATGGAAACACAATAAATTAAACAAAATAAATTACAATTAATATTTAATTAATTACAAATAATATAATACTCAAAACAAAAAATAACTAAATAACTTAATAATAATTATAATAATAACCAAACATACTAAGTCATTTGAAACGGCTTGAACACAACATCTTAACAGTGTGAGGAAAGACCTAGAACAATGATATTAATATCATAGGGACGTATCCAAGCGACAGGGGGAACAACACTCTCTTCTCCGTTCTGAAACGTGAGGCGGCAGTGCCCTGTGTGACACCTCCTACAGTAGGGAGGGACAGCTGCAGAGAGCTCTGTCTGACAGGCCGAGCCCAGCTCAGCCCGGGCTCAGAGAGAAGCCTCTCTCATCACTCTGTCTGCGGCTGAATCACCTGCTTTGAGCTGCACACCATCTCGCATAGAATGCACTTCCGCTCTCTCCCCATCTTGGATCCGGTTCAGGGTTGCCTACGCCATGACTGGGAGGGGAAAGAAGAACACAGTAGCACGTGTTTACAACATACAGTGTCCCATGAAGGTCGCAGAGAGCAGCCCTGCTCTGGAGGGCTTTGACACGCGGCCTCTGCATTATAAATAGTGCGAATCAACCTCCGCTGGACTCTGCAGCGCTGCTGGAAGACCCAATAGCGTACAGTAACGGCATGCAGAAGGGGGTTATGGGGGGGGGGGCTACAGCCTCACCAGCTGAGACTAAGTGACCAGTGGGCCAACGTGGGATTCTGACACCTCAGACCGAACCCTGGGGTCAGGCCGCTGACGTTCTCTCTTCCTTCAACTCCACAACCCAGTTACTTCCAGCATACTGCGGTCGAATGCCTGGCGGAGCGGGGTCTGATTACCACCAGTGGGTACAGTCACACCCCAGCCTGCAGGCAGGGCACTCACTGGAGCGGGCGTGGTGGAGGGTCGCTGTCTAGGCTGGTTTTTAAACACCCACCCACCACAGGGGCATACATTAACACCAGCAAACTATTGGAAGGGAGCTGAACTTTGACCGTGGCAGCCAAGTGTGAGATTTTTTTGCCCAGCCACCTTCGAAAGATAGGCCACACCTGACTCACACCTTGAGGTCATGCCCGTCTGAAAATAATGTTCTGTTTGGAGTAATCGCTCCGCCCAACAGATGGCACTATTGACGTTAGACCTATGCATCTTAACAGGTTCCATAGGTTGGGTTATTATTTATAGTATGTCTTTAAGCACAGCGTGTCCTATGTGATCTACAGGACACAGCTACGGGTCAGAGAGGAGCAGATGGGGATCAGTGCCTCTTGCTCATGGTTGCAAGTGGATAGGGGGGGGAAGAACCAGGTACCTTAAGGCTGGTGGTAGAACACACCAACCACTACACTATCCTTCCCTTAAAATCCCATTTCTTAGGCATTTAGTTGTTATATTATCCTCGAGCCAAAGTGTTATCTGCAGTGGAACGGTGTGCAGGTTTAAGTAAAGGGAAGTCTAGGGAAACAATATAAGAATCTTCTGCAGGACATCAACGATTAGGGCCTTAGTAGCACCATGAAGGATGTTATGCATAATGACCCTGCAGTTATAAACACACAACTATGTACAATAAAAGCAGATAATTATAGGGTATTAGATATAGACGGAATATAACACCTGACTCGACCATATAGTTCATATTTCAAGGACAAATGGATACAATATCATACAATGAATTGGGGGGTGCGGTATTATCAACATGGGCTATGTACAAATCAACCTGGTGTATCATGCATGTTGAATAACGTGTCTCCTGGCCACCAGTCATGGATCATCCACTTCTAACTGTTAATGGTATTCACAACACCTAAGTTTTGCACACATCCAAAAGAGACTGGTGAGTTTTTAATCTGTCACCTGAATACCTGAACAAGGATGATGATCCTAAATATGTATGGTTCGCACGTTGTTAACCGGAACACATTCACTAATGTTTGGTGCATTAGTGGGAAGCCCAACTGACCGACTAGTATTCTATCCACATGGTCGATACATGCAGTTCCAGTAAGATATATTTTGATTTCCAATCACGTTATGCGAGTCAACGACGGCTAACCCTAGCTAGCTGCACACACACCCCCATCACCACCGTTACGTGTTAAACAAAGATGGCATGCAAGGCAAACCCAAGTGGTGTGTTTTTGCGTTCGAGTGTCGTACCGTATGTACCTCTTTGAGATCCAAAAGTTTGTAAGGTCTGAGGCAAACGAACCATTCTCTCCTCCACCGTTGAGGCTAAGTTAGCCAGCAAGCTAACAGCTAGCAGCAACAACAACACAGTCTGAGCTGCATTCACGAACGACACGGTTCACGAACAGTGTGTTACTCTAATGGGTTATAATTGTGGATTTTATATTTCAGTAAGACGTCGAAAGCTTAATGAAGATCTAAAGAAAAATAATAATAGTTATGAACGGAATGTAAACAAAGCCCCTGGTTCGGATACACTTCCTGTCGTTTTGTTGTTGCAGAAACGCAAACCCCGCCCCTTCAGAAGTAACCTGTGGCCTATTCTTTTAAAACATTAAATAACTTTTATGAAGCAATACATCTGTTTTTTTTTGTTTTTAAGTACACCAATTCGTCGATATTTGTACAAAAAGTTGAAATGAAATTCAAGCTGACTCAATACAGCTATATATATATTTTTTTTTTATTTCACCAATATGGTATATTTTGTGCCTCCAATTCTATGTATCATTGTAAAAATCTATATATATATCTATGACATAATCAAACATTTAAAATATAACATGGTGTATGGCCATTCAAGTACATTCCAGTTGATTGAGAATCACTGATTTAAAGATTTCACACGCTGTAACATGAAGTGGACAATTATTACTGGAAACTTTCAGTATTCAACTAAAAGAATACATTGACTCTAAACACATCAGAGCATGAGTATAGAAGGAATGGAAAAGTGTTACGTGAACACTAATTAGCTCAGCAAACAATATATGGTGCACATTCAAAATCAGCCACAACTTCAAAAAAGAAAAGCACAACATCCTTTTTCCTACATTAATGCCGCAGTCAGCGGAAAAGTCAACGGAAATCAGTATTGTTCCCTTAGTTGGAATTGCCCTTTAAAATCACGACTAAACTGATAACTGGTCAATTTGTACATCTTAAAATGCTTGCGTCTGCATTTGTATTTATCTAGTAAAATGTCAGTTCCTTCTTCTATGTCCGTTCTCTTCAGACCCATGAAATATCTACAGAATGAGAAAACAGTGAAAATGAAACCCAATGTAGTGAGTTTGGTTGCACTCATGTAATATGTCCCATATATCCCTTAAGGAACTTAACGCATGTTAACATGTTACCTATCAATAAGGTCCTGATCAATTAGTTCTGTATCGATTACTTCTACGTCAACAACCTCCCTGTTCAGCAGCAAAACTTGGTCCTGCAACGTATGTCCAAAAACCCAGATCAATTTGTGAAAGCATCAACGCTAAATGCTAATACCTTTAGCCTTTAGGTAAAGGCTAATGCTAATGCTAAGGGATAAAGGCTAAAGCCTTTAGCGCCCCCCGACATGGGATACGGTTTGGATGCAGCATGTCAAAGTGAACATCAGAATCAGGAGCATTCTTTCTCTAGTGTTGCGGGCGACCCTCAGGTCACACTGTTGAGCTCCCGGGCCCGGTTCCTCCGGTGCCTCTTCCTCATGCGGATCATCCAAGAGACGCTCAGCTTGGCAAAGTTAGCCGCCTTGAACAGCGCCATGAACACGCCGCACAAGATGGCCACCGAGTTCCATGGGTTGGCCGTCACGATCTGGGAGGAAGTGACGACACATGCGAGGGTTTCAGAAACATGTTGTGGGTTTACATGACGTATCATAACACTAACATAACACCGTCACGATCTTGGAGGAAGTGATGGCACGCAAGGTCTTCAGAACATGTTGCGGGTTAACACATGTTGCATCTTGTAACGCAACATAACACGTCACGATTCTCGGAGGAACTGATGGTATCAGAAACATGTTGTAGGTTAATATGATGCATAATAACACTAACATAACACCATCATGATCTGGGAGGAAGTGATAGTATCAGAAACATGTTGTGGGTTAACATGTCGTATCGTATCATAGCATAACACATCACAATCCTGGAAGGAAGTGATGTCACACAAGGGTTTCAGAAACATGTTGTGGGTTAACATGACGTATCATAACACCGAGTGTTCTCTGCGAACCGACTCGGATCTCGGATCTGACGCCACGCCCGCATTTTATTATTTAGCTCGGTCGTTGGAGGAAAACATGGACGCCACCCGGAAAGCTGTTGTCGCGGTAGCATTGGCAGAGTACCAGGCGCTCCAAAATAGGTAGGCTATAGGCCATAGGCAGAGATACGGACGCAGTAAGGTAGTGATTTAAATTGCCATTTAACCCACCAAAGCGGCCCAAGCACAATGAAAACAGTTCATACTTCAAGTCACACCGGGCGCAGCCATCTTGAATTCTGTCTCGGAATTTTGCTCGGTCACCACTGAGTTCAACCGAGATGGCGAGTTCGCCGTCCGAGGAAAAGGGGCGTGTTCGTGCGTGTCGCTAGGCAACGTCCTCGGACCTCCGAGACGGATGGATAATAAAACGCAGCATAACGCAGCATAACAATGTCACTATCTGGGAGGAATTTATGTCACGTGAGGGTTCCAGAAACATGTTGTGGGTTAACATGACTCGTCATATCATCCTAAAAATTTTAAAATCACATCAAATATGCCCTTTACAAACTTTTCTCATTGATAAATAACACAAAAAAATGAATGGCAGGGTGAACAAATGAAGGGGGAACTTGGAAGATGGGAGAACCTCACCAGTTTGATCTCCTGAATGAAGGGGTCCCGCCACTCGAACACCACGAAGAAGAGCTCGTCGGTGATGTTGGTGCGCCGGTCGTTGTACTTTACCACCCCCGACTGGACAGGAGGAAGAACAGCACCGCCTTGTTAATAAAGCGGCCATGAACACACACCGGGCTAGTTTGTTTCCAGGATGATGACCTGCTTAACCAAGTTCACCAAACAATTACATTCTATTGTTAATAAAATAAAGTTTAAAAAAACATTATAATTACTGTGATTATTATTACCGTCACTTTTATTATTACTACTTTAATTTATTTGTTAATATATTTATTTTTTTGCATCATCATTGTTACTAATTAATACGTGGGTTGAATTGGGTTAAAGATTTATATAAATTTTCCATCTTTTTAAATTAAATGTAAAAAGTTCTAATGGCCTGTGAATAGGAAAGGCAATTCTAGAGAGCATGCAACTAGCCTTTAGCTCCCTGCTCTCTAGAATCGGCTCTTCCTGTCCCCAGGTCATTAGAACGCCAATGGCCTGTGGACAGGAAGAGCCAGTTCTTGAGAGCAGGGAGCTGAGGGCTAAAGGGAGGCGGCTACCTCCTGGCGGAACTCCACCGCGTCGTCCTTCTTCCCCGAGGTCATCACCAGCGACATCTTCACCCAGGTACGGAACCCCCCCGAGAAGGTCCACATGGAGTAGTTCTTCTCACAGTCCATCATGAAGGCCGGCTTATCCGGGCTGGGGAACACGCGCGCGAGCACACAACATGCACGTTTGCACACACACACAGACACACACAAACCTTTTTTGAAACATTCATTCTATCCAACATTATCACAGACTTCCAAAGTCCAGACTTATCAAATCTCTACCAAAGTGTTCAATCGGGAACCCTTTGAGGCTCCTCTTTTTGATTAAAGAGAGTAAAAAACTATGAACCACCCCAGAGTAGAGATAGTGGATCGAGGCCGGGGGTCAGAGAGCCCCCGACGGCGGTGTTGGGGGGGGGGGGGAGGGGGGGGGGGGGGGGAGCCCGTCTCTCACCTCAGAGCCAGGTCCCCGAACTTGGCGAACAGCATGTAGGTGATGGCGCTGAAGTCCTCGTCGGCGTCCGTCAGGCTGAACTGCATGAAGATCACCTCTTTGTTCCGAACGTCCGACGGCCCCTGCACCACCAGCGCTTGCTTCTGCCGCAGGTCAAAGGTCACGCATCAGCATGCTTTCGTACTCAGAATGTGTGGCCAAAAATCATACGCCCACGACTAACCTGAAGCCGTGAGCACATAGGAGGCAGGACGCTTGTTAGTGGGACTTAAATGAAGAGCAGCAGGAGAAAAAGGAACGCTTGTTGGAAATGTTGGCACGGATTTCACGTCTTTGATTGTTTACCAATGTATCTAGGAAGTAGATAAGCTCACCAAACAACGAACAAAGAGTATCAACAAAATAAAGGTCCTCTTTGTCTTCATCGTTTTTATGATACTATGTGGGCAAATAGAACTGCCAAACCCCATTTTCATTTACAAAGAGACGTTCAGCAGACAAATTATCCTTTCTTCATAGCCACACCCTGTGACACTTGTGAATGTAGCTTAGGTGTGGTTGTAGCTACAGCTGCTAGCTGTAGTCTCAACGGTTGAGGAGAGAATGGTTAGATTGCCATTGTTTAACACGTTGTTGTTGTGGTGGTGATGGGAAGTACCGCTAGCTGGTAGCTAGCCACAATCAACATCAATATTGCAGCCACTGCAAAAAAAATTCCAAGTTCAGCACGAAGGAGTGTAGAGAAGCGATAAGCATCAGAACATTCAGTGAATTGAATATAGTATCAAACACGGTGTGTATCCAGCCAGTAGGAGTCAAACACAGTGTGTGTCCACTCAGTAAGATTCAAACACAGCGCAGCCATCAATACAGCGGAAGTCCACCGGCTACAGAACAGCTTCTCCAGGCCTCACCTGGGTTTGGTTGGTGAAGGGGCCCACGTAGGACACCTGCTCCATGGTGCAGTCCCCCACCTCCGGGGTTCCGGGAGCCACTAGCGGGGGGATGTAGTTGTGGTTGTAGTGTTTGCAGCTCAGCAGCTGGGCTTTACCCGGGTACAGAGCGATGCCTGCATGACGACACACAACATAGTGTTAGCTTAGCTGTGTATGTGTTTCAAGTGGGTGACGTGTGTATGGTATTTACGGCTTATATGTTTGGTCCTGCATCATTGGATCTATGTGTAGGTAGCTTAGATTCTTAAAATACGTAACACTGTGTAATAATAGCGTGCATGTGTACAGACCAGGGGGGGGGAAGAAGTCCACCTCCTTGTAGATGACGGACATGACGGGGTGGTTGAGCTTCTCCAGGAAGTCGGTGATGGTCTGGTAGGCCAGGAACACAGCCACCGTGGTCAGCAGCAGGTAGACGAAGATCAGGAACACCGTGAACACGCTCTTCAGGCACGCCTTGCTGAACCGCAGGGACGGGCCACTCTCCGGGAGGTCCTCGTCTGGGAGGAGGAGGAGGAGGAGGAGGAGGAGGAGGGGGGAGCAGGAGGAAGAGGAGATGAGAGGGGGGTGAGGATTGAGGAGGAGGAGGAGATGAAGGAAGGAGGAGGAAATGATAGGAAGAAAGAGAGGAGAGGAGGAGGAGGAGCAGGAGGAGACGAGAGGGGGAGGAGGAGGTGGAGATGAAAGGAGGAGATTAGGTGGAGATGAGAGGAAGAGGAGAAGGAGATGAGATGAAGAGGAGATGAGAGGAGGAGGAGGAGGAGATATGAATAGGTGGAGATGAAAGGAGAAGAAGGAGGAGCAGAAGGAATAGGGGTAGATGGAGGAGATTAGATGAGGAGGAGATGGAGATGACAGGGGGTGAGGATTGAGGAGGAGGAGGAGGAGGAGGAGGAGGAGGGGAGCAGAAGGAAGAGGAGGAGCAGGAGGTTTGCTTAACTCACTTGAATCCTGACTCTAACAGTTTTCTGTGCTTATAAAAACTAAGCAAGGTTTGGGAGATCAGAACATAAAACACTAAAGGAGATCTTAACCCTAAACAAAGAAGAAAACAATAGAATACCTTATATAACAACAGAATGCAACCCAAGTTTGGATACAGGCTGAAAAGTGAATCAAAAAGGAGGATGAACTTCTTATTTTCCAGAAGATTTAACTTTAATTTGAATGAAAAAGATATTTGGTGGTGGTTTAAAAAGCTCCATGGTGTCAGTCTGTACCCGGTGCCACGCTTCTGCCATTGGGTTCCTCGACGTCAGGGTCATCAAAGATGCTTTGGTGGAAATCGGGCTGCTTGTCCGATCCATCACCGTTGAGCTGCCAAAGCAAAACCAAAGTGAAACCAAAAAACGTAGAGGTCAAACGTACCACAACAAGGACTGATCATCAGCGATGACTACAGTAGGGATTCATTAATAATCAGCATGTTAGTTGCTGCGTTGTAAGCAGACAGGAAAAATGAAATAAAAAATAAAAAAAAGTAAAATAATTTAGATAAAACGAAATAATGGAAATTAACAAAATACAAAACAATACACAAAATGAAAAAGTAAAATAAAATACAAGACACAACACAAGTAAATAAAATAATAGTGTAATGGAGTACAGGTGCAAGAGTGGGTCAGTCAAAAGGCATCTGCTAACAGTTTGGTTTTTAATCTGGATTTATAAATGGAGATGGTGGGAGAAGTCTTGATGTCTAGGGGTAGGCGGTTCCATAGACGACCGCATAGCAACTGAAAGCTCCCTCTCAATGCTTTGTGCGGGCACTTGGTTGTACCAGTTTGTATTTTTCTACCGATCAAAGTGATCTGGAGTGACTGTAAATTTTAAACATGTCATTCTGTCAGTAACCAGCTGCATTTTTAATCATTTGGGGAGGTTTGATTGCTTTTGGGGGAGACCAGTAAAAATACCATTAGTCCACCCTGCTAGTGATGAATGCATGAATAAGCTTTTCTTGGTCTCCTGGTGACATGATTTTTTTTTACCTTTGCAATATTTTTTTA
The DNA here is from genome assembly GCF_031168955.1 of Gadus macrocephalus. Classification (NCBI taxonomy): domain Eukaryota; kingdom Metazoa; phylum Chordata; class Actinopteri; order Gadiformes; family Gadidae; genus Gadus; species Gadus macrocephalus. The sequence goes on from NC_082386.1 coordinate 18,620,371, forward strand.
AATGATAAAAAGCAGGTTTTGTTATTACCTTCATGTAGCTACTGAAACTTAGGTCATTGCCAATAATTACTCCAAGATTTTTCACGGTGTCGGCTACGATAAAATCGTTCGTTCCCAGTAGAGTGGCAGTCTTAAATCTATGCTCCTTTTTTCCCAAAAATATGACTTCAGTCTTGTCAGTGTTCAGATTAAGAAGGTTCTGTGACAGCTGGGACAACCCTGAGGGACTCCGCAGGTTAAGGACGTAGGTGTTGAGTTAGTCCAATAGACACATAAAAACTTCTATGCTCTAAATAGGACCTAGCCAGCTGATGACAATGCCATGAAGATGAAGTCCCATACAGTGCTCAAGGCTATGCAGTAATATGCTGTGGTCAACAGAGTCGAAAGCTGCACTGAGACCCAACAGCATTAGAACAGTGGTTTTGCCACTGTTCAATGACTGAGTCATTGTTTGGCCGAACATCATTTGCTACTTTTATAAGGGCTGTTTCAGTGCTATGATAAAAACCTGACAGTAAGAGATAAAAGCAGCAAGTCCAGACCAGGCTAAACGACACAGTAAAAAGCGTCCAGTCAGCTTTCCCTCTGAAACCCACCCGTCGATATCAGTCACATGATACGCGCTCAAACATATAGACGACGCTGCTATTTTTTCATCCGTCAACGTGGAGCTATGCAACTATGTCAAGTGTATCACATCAGAGTAGACTTCGGCAGAAACTTTCCGTGTTACCGGAGCCCTATTGTCAACAACAACAACAACAACCACCACCATGAAGCAGCTCTAGTCACTCACCTCCTCGTATGACTGGGAATCATCGCTTCTGATCATGCCGAAGCCCAGCCTCGGGTAGGCCCCCTGGTCAGGAGATTAAGTAAAAATCACAAAGCCACACATTTTAATTGCACATACATGTTGAATTTGACAGGAGATCTCCCGGCGATCCCAGATCGGTTAGCGTCTGTTAAACAAGCCCTTCCCCTAAAAGCCGGAGCTCTGCGTAAATCTGCAGCCAGGGTTGCCAGATTGGGCGGGAAATCTGGCCCAATCTGGCAACACTGTATCTGGACTCTCGTCCCGCTCCCTTGGTCCTCGGATCCCTGTCTCCTTCCCTGTTTGATTTGGGAGGGGGGGGCTTTCTCTTTCACTGTCCCGGGGGCGCCCTTTCTCTTTCACTGTCCCGGTTGAGGTAGGATCTATAGGCCAAACGCATGAAAACTGTAAATTAAACACTTTTTTTTTCTTAATACATTATCAAATTATGTGTATCAGCCAAGTCCACATTATTGCAAGCCGCGCGACACGGGTATAACTAGATATTGAGAATTATTATAATTTTTTCGATATTTCTCCGCGCAAAAGCTGCCTATGTTGTATTTGTTTATAAAGGTGTCCCGATAGTTCCGCACCATTCCCGGGATCTCATAACCTTCAGTCGGTAATGAGTCCCGGGCCATAACCCGCCCCAGCCTGCTGTCTGAAGACGCGTAGAGCGACTGGGGGCGCATGTCCCGGGACGGTGGGTATATTCCCACAACCTGGGACAGTTTAGGGCGATGTGTGTAGATGGATTAACCAAATATACGGGTTCTAATCCGGGTTCTCTAGACCTGTCTTGTCATCGAAACACGGCAAGGCGGAAGTGGTCCTGCTGGCTGGACTGGACTACTCACACAACCACACCATGGCAACTGCAACGACGCGACTTTGCGCTTTTTTAATGGTGTTTTATACGTGTTTTGCGGACGATATCAACCTGATTCACAAACCAGACTCGGCGCCAGTCAGGTTGTTCACAGAAGAAGAGCTGAAGAGATACGACGGCAGCGAGGTGAGAGTGTGTCTGTTTGTTTGTGTGTGTGTGTGTGTGTGTGTGTGTGTGTGTGTGTGTGTGTGTGTGTGTGTGTGTGTGTGTGTGTGTGTGTGTGTGTGTGTGTGTGTGTGTGTGTGTGTGTGTGTGTGTGTGTGTGTGTGTGTGTGTGTGTGTGTGTGTGTGTGTGTGTGTGTGTGTGTGTGTGTGTGTGAGAGAGAGAGAGAGAGAGAATGTGTGTGTGTGTGAGAGAGAGAGAGAATGTGTGTGTTTGAGTGTGTTTATGCAACTCGATGTACAAAGGATAAAGTTATATTTGGTGTTCCCCTGTCATCATGTGAACAACGTAGGACGGACAGCCCATCTACATGGCCATCAAGGGAGTTGTGTTTGACGTGACCAAAGGAAAAGGTACAATGAAACGCCACAACAGCCACTTGCACGTCAAAGTGAAACCAAATCTGGTTCCATTATATTACCTGATATCTCTGATTGGCCATGATATATGCTTTTATAACATATATTACTTTCCGTATAACACAGGTATAGCTACAGGTCCAATACATAAAAAAAACAAAAACTTTGTTGCTTTGTGCTAAAAGACTTAGGAAGAACGAGTATTTTTCTTCCGTTGTTTTTGTTGTAGTTATTGAAAGACTCCTAGTTCCGTCGCTGAGGGAATTAGGAACTAGGAGCCTTCCTCTTCTGTTGTTTTGCTCTATTTCTGTCTGTCTATATTTAATGTTTTATTGCCACCTGACATCATTGCATGACAATGTGTGTAAGGTGTATTGCTGGGTAAGGTCCTCTTTGCGATGTACAGTTTGGTGGAGAACCCTTTCCCCACCGGAGACGGTAAAATCTAACCGGACCCTGATGGTTTGACCTCCAGGGTTCTACGGTAAAGGGGCCGCTTACAACGCCCTGGTGGGCCGAGACTCGACGCGGGCCGTGGCCAAGATGTCCCTGGACCCGGCGGACTTGACCCCCGATACGGTGGGTCTTTGTGTGTGTGTGGGGGGGGGGGGGGGGGGGGGGGCTCTCGAGCAGGTGGGGGGGCTGGAACTCTCTGCAGGTAACCGGGTCGGTTCCGTCAAAGAGCAGGAGGCATAACATTTCGGGCGTTTAGCAGATGCTTAAATCCCAAGCGACTTATACTAAGTAAATTTGTCAGAAGAAAGAGACACAATATATCGCCGTCTGTACAGTTAAGATGTTCATAGAACCAAGCGCCAACCACTAACATTCGCTAGGTTAACCCATTCCCCGTATCCAACAATGATAGCTAGCATAAGATGCTAAACAAAGCTAGGTACTATTTTTTAAGTGCAAGGTGTCATTTTGTTCTACACTTAGGAACAGTGAACCTGCGGCCATAGGGAAGACGATGTCAGTAGCTCCAACCCCCATACCGTCCGGGCAAAACATAGCTTTTAAAGGTCCCATGACATGCCACCAGGTGTGGGTTGATTAGCCGTTACAAGCCGTTTTGGAAATCTGTCCCTTATGACATCACAGGTGGGCGTGTCCACCTAGATGTGTGACGGATAGATGAGCAACGTTTGCTACAGTCCACTGGGGAGGCTGGTAGACTGATCTATCCAGTGTACATCTAGGTGGACACGCCCACCTGTGATGTCTTAAGGGACAGATTTCCAAAACGGCTTGTAACGCTCAATGTAAAAGGTTGACTCTCCTCGTGACCGTGAATGTTTGCATACAGCGCGAAGGCTTTATGCGCGCAGGCTTGATGCGCTCCACTTTTTTCTGTGGAGAACCAGCGCCTTGAATATTTACTACAGCGTTTCTACAGCTCGATGCGGTTTCGCAATGACTCCGTCTTTACGGAGATATTCCTGAACCTCATAAAACGAAACTGGATCGTTTTCGCCCATTTCGGCTCCGTGTGGACGGGTTCTAAACAACCCCCTAACCACGCCCTCTCCTTCTATGCCTTCTCCCTCCCCTATGTTTCTCCACCATTGAGCAGTGTTGCATTTCACGCATTTGTGATTGACAAGGCAAGATGGATTCCCAGAACCAATCACAGAAGAGATGCCGTGATTGGTCAGAATGAGCCGGGATCGGTCTCAAATCGTTATTGGCTCATAGAGATGCAGGCGAAGTCGAGGGGAAACTGATATTCTCACATCACATTCACCCACTAAGAGCTGTTGGCATTTCTCACAAATTATACCCAAATAAAATATCTCAAATCCTCACTACTGCACCTTTTAAGCTGGATCATTGTCGCACCTTGTATCGACTGGGACTGGTTTTGGAGCAATGTGGATACAAAGAGTTTAGGTCATGGACGTTATGGTCGCTCACTGGTTGCCCTTCTCCTTCCCCCTTCAGGAGGGTCTCACCGCGGACCAGCTGAACTCCCTGGAGAAGGTCTTCGAGGGCACCTACAAGACCAAGTACCCCATCGCGGGGTACACCGCCGCCCGCATACTCAACCCCGACGGCAGCCCCAACAAACACTTCCAACCGGAGGCCCAGCCCCAGCTCAGAACCAAAGACGAGTTCTGAGGGGGTTCTGATCAACCCCACAGGCCCCGCCTCCCTCTCTGACGTCAGAGAGGGAGGCGGGGCAGTGGGAGTGGTGGCTATCTCATTCAGCCGAATAAACGGATGACGAAGATGACGACATAAGAGGCATAAGAGACAGAACGCCTTTTTTTTTATTTTATTTACCTTGCCAGCGGATTTCCTCAGAAACTGAACGGGACTCTGTGTGACGGGTTTTTTATTGGGGGGGGCCACCCGGGGAGTGCCCTGTTGATTTATTGGGGGTGCCTCCCTGTGACTGGGCCTGTGTGTACCACACCAACGATCAATGATAGTGAAAATGAGGATAGTGATGATAGTGATACAGAGATGTACTCTGTACTCTCCAGCTGTAGAGCATCCGTAAGCCCCCTCCCTACTGTCCTCACTAGTGGCTTGTATCTAAAAAATACTCATAAACTATAAGTGGCATCGGAGAATAAGGTGAGTGAGCTGTAATAGTGACATTGCCATAACGCAGTATAAAGCACTTTTCCCTGACCCTGGCTTAAGATATAAAGTACTAGGAGGTAAAGTTATTAAGTCTTTACAACTAAGGTACGTGCTGTACAGGAAGTCAATGCTGACCACACGTTGGACATTTGGTCAACAATTCGACTCCTACCTGCAGGCTTGTTTCGTTTAGTAGTTCCCCTCTCAGTCTAGTAATGTTTCACTACCTGACAGAAGCTGATATTCAACAGCAGAAAACACTAACCACAGCTATCGGTTATCACAGCAAATTCAATCTTTCAAATAAACGATCAAATCATCAGATCAAAAAATTGTCATGCATTTATATTCCATCTGTACGGTTTAATATAAAACAATTGAGGAAAAAAATCTAAAAGGACTTTATTTGCTATTTGACTGTGTTTTTCTGAATAAAGTGCCTTAATCCTCAACCTCTCAAAGACATGGTATTAATGATGTCAACTAGAGTGCTACACCTTGCTGAAGTAAAAGGAAGTACAGATAAGTGAAAGAGATTAGTTATTTGAGCGGTTAAGTACGCTTCCATTATTCCTATCCTCTCCCTACGGCGCCTCCTGAAGGAACAACTCATCATTGTGTGCTCGAGGGTCAAAGGTCGCTGGGTTCCGTCTCGCTGTCGGGGGGGGGGGGGGGGGGGGTTAGTTGCTTCCGTTGTGATGAGCCTCCCCCCCCCCCGCCCCGGTGGAGGGGGCGTGGACCAGAGGGTGCGTGGGCCACCGGGACAACCACCTCCAGCTGGGTTCAAAGGACGTTAGCCCTGCCCAGCCGCCTTGCCCCGCTGCTGGGGGGAGCCAACGTCAGCCCCAGCCCTCAGTCAGGTGCAGTTGCTCGCAGACCGCCCAGCGTCTCCCCTCCGTCCCTCTCTGCTCTGAGAGAACTTTCTACTGTAGCCGTTTGAAAACACTCCAAGCCAAGATGCCTAAAACAGTAAGATCTTCTTCTTTGGTTCCTCGTGGGGGATTTAGTTCAAACTAAATGCAGTTATGTAAGGTGAAACAATGATGACATAATGACATGACGATGGTTTAATGACGTCCCCCCTTATGTCTTCTGTCTGGTGTTTGTAACGGGACAATGTTTGATTTGATGCTCGTACCGTGTTGGATAGAGCTGTGTTCTGCTTGGCTCTTGACACCAAGTCATAAGAACCCAGCCACTTATCTTCAAGGACGTCGTGACTCGTGACATAATGAATGGAGACCCTAAAGGTCTAAAGGTATTTGCCGTTCAACCCAAAGTCAGTTGGCACAGATCGCTGACTTCAGTTCAACTACATCAACAACTGCAGAACTCTGTAATATTCCATGAAGTGTACAGCTACAGAACAAATATGTTTGTCAGGGTTTATTGTGGCATTCTTGTGTGGCAACTTGCAAGAGGGACCTAGCCCTCTTGGAATTTACTCATTAACCAGATGGTGTTTGCAGTTTGACCCCTGTCCCATCGTAGCATCACATCGTACAACAATACCAGAGGAAAGAGGGGCCCGCTGGGCACTTTAAACCCCCATGAGATCACCTGGTATTGGGACCGGGTCAGGCTACAGTAGGGGTAGGGGTTTGGGGTTGGATTGGGTTTGGGGTTGAGATAGGGTTAGGCTACAGTGGGGTTAGGCGTTAGGGGTTGGGTTTGGGGTTGAGGTAGGGTTAGGGTACAGTAGAGTTAGGGGTTGAGATAGGGTTAGGGTACAGTAGGGTTAGGGGTTAGGGGTTGAGAGGGAGGTTAGGCTACAGTAGGGTTAGGTGTTGAGATATGGCTAGAGTTCGGTTTGAGGGTTAGGGTTAGGTTTTAAGGGAATTTAAGTGTTAGGGGTTAGGGTTAGGTTTTAAGGGGATTTAACTGTTATGAGTTATGTTAGGGACCTCAGAGAGATGCTGTGCGTGGAGCTCATAACTCTCCACACAGGCCACTCATGGCTGTATGGCTTGATGTACTTTATGATGTCTTTTGTTGACTCGTTCAACATTTGGTCAAGGGTAAAAAGTGGGGAAGTTCCCCTGCGATACATCGGATACAACTCCGCAAGGGTTCATTTAGATCGTGACTCAACACAACGAGAGTGAATCTCTGCACTCTTATCGGAAACCTCAAGGGTGAACGTTCTTATCGAAGGGTGAATTCTCTGCAGGGTGACCACTGACGTCTGAGTGAGCCCGCAGGGTGGCTCGAGATTAAGTATGCAGAGTACCTTCAAGGGTACGTAGGGTATGCTGCGCGCACCTTAGAGTGACGTCCGCTGCGTGGTCAGCACATGCACTACGTACTCAGGCCTTACTCGCCAGGGGAGGAAAGTACTCAAGTACTTATACTCATGAGTCATGCACCAATGTGAGGTGTTTGTACTTGAGTTATACTTTTTCTCCACAGACAAAAGGTTTTATCTATCTATTATACTATAAATAATTGAAGTAAGGGTTTGCAAGAACCTACTTTTATTTCAGGAACTTGGTGCTACCGTTTCTGGACCACATTTACCACAACCTACTAAAAGTAATACTCCAATAGTACACTGAATGGAGGAAAGTTCCTTTGTAACTCAGCAAGGTAAAGGATTGGAGTACTTTTCCCACTACTGCCTGTACTGTTGACAGAGCAACTAACTAAACACAGAGCAGGTTAAGAACACCGGCTGATGTATGGTTGGGTGGTGAGGGGGGGGGGGGGGGGCGGGGGGGGGTGCATATATTAGTCTCCATGCCTGAGTGCTCTAACAGATGACAGCGTTTCAAAGTGAAATCATTAACCCAAAGTTGGTTACGTTTTCGTACATGACGGGTACCGACAGTTATTCCACCGCTAAGTGTGGCACAAGTCAATCAAATCATTCAAACTCTATTTGTGTCGAGCACTTAACAAAAATATTAAGAAGGAGAAGTTATGCTCTCTGTGTTGGTAATGAGTAACTGCCAATCACAAGTCATACATGTCCTGAGGCGGAAACCACAATGTAAAGGTTGTTGCTGTGGCGATGGTGGAGGTGGTGGCGGCCATTTTCTGAGCCCCGGGCAGTTCTGTGCCGGATTTGGTGGCATGGTGTGAGGGAATGTCGAGCTGGAGTTACGATGCCATGGTCCGATGTTTCAGGACTTTATCTTTACGACTTGCCGGGTGTGCACTAAAGAGTCACTTCATAAAACAGTTGGGTAACACTTTAATGGGGTCAGGGTTCACGGACAATTGTTTAACACCTGAATTTTCCTTTGTTTAAAAGAGAAGGATGTCTTTTAGCACACGTTTCCATTGAAACGTTCTCCTCCATTAGTTACGTATCTACACCATGTGTTCGTTGTCCCATTTGATCTGTTTTGTAGTGTAGAATAGATAGAAGATAGATAGAATTCCATTGCCAATTTTTTTATAGCTCATGATTATCACACCGATTGTGTTCGGGCGGGGGCTTTTATTGTGGCAAGCATTCTTCTGGGTGTGTTTGACTCGGTTGCTAAGGGGCTGTTCTGAACAGCCCCTTAGCAACCGAGTCAAACACACCCAGAACAATGCTGAACAGCCTGTTCAGCATTGTGCTGGTTGCTAGGGGGCCTGGGAATAATATAACTGCCAGGTCGGAGGAAACTTGGCAGCGCGGCACTATTTTTATATTGTAATCTGCTGTCTTGCAACCTTGCAGCCCCTTGGCAAGGATAGTCCAGAGTCCGGCCAGATAGCAGCAGGGAAACGTGGACTCATGGACCGCATTAACACTTAGCTAGGATTAAAACACCTTTAAGACTTAATTGGGAAAAGCTTAAGGCCCATTTAAGACATGTCTTATACAACCTTTAGGGCTTGTTGAAGAATTGAAGAAGAATGGTTCAGGAAATGTTTAAGATGCATTGGCGACATATCCGAGAACTGTTTAAGCCATATTCAAGAGACCCGTAGACAATCATATAAGTTAGGTTCTAGGACCTGCATCAACAAATGGAAGGATTTTGGGGTGCACCGGTAACTCACCTAGTAGATAAGGACTGAGCCCATATAGAGACTATATGGGCTCAGTCCTTATCGATTTCTGCCTGTGGTCCTTTGCTCTATGTCCTCCCCTCTATCTCCCAGGCCTCTCTGTCTATCACTCTATAATAAAAAGCATTAAAAATAATGCAAATGCAAGGATTTTAGAATGCTTCGTTTTTTGTCTGATATTTATGAGTACATATAGTTCTTACAGCCTGTGTAGTCCAACTGGTATGTTTTCGCATCAATATCGCCAGGTTAGGAGTTTGATTCCCGACTGTCCATATGCGAATTCATGCACAGCTGGTATTGCATGACGCTGAAGTGTCTCTACCTACCTAACATTACATAGCATAGCATAGCATAGCATAACATAGCATAACAATGACTAACATAGCATTACATTGAATAACAGCATAACATTGACTAGCAAACCGTAACATAGCATAGCATGCCATAACATAGCTTAGCATAACATAGCATAGCATAACCTAACCTAACTTAACACATTGTTATGGAGGTGTTGGCTGGGAGGTCATGTGACTAAAGAGAGGTGATGTGTGTTCTGCAGATCAACGTCCGGGTGACCACCATGGACGCAGAGCTGGAGTTCTCCTTCAACCCAAACACCACGGGGAAGCAGCTCTTTGACCAGGTCAGTACCCTAACCCCTTCCCCCGACCCCTAACCCCTGACCCACCCAAACACCACGGGGAAGCAGCTCTTTGACCGGGTCAGTACCCTAACCCCGACCCCTAACCCCTGACCCACCCAAACACCACGGGGAAGCAGCTCTTTGACCGGGTCAGTACCCTAACCCCGACCCCTAACCCTGACCCTTTTACCCCTGACCCACCCAAACACCAAGGAGAAGCAGCTCTTTGACCGTTCAGTACCCTAACCCTGACCCGACCCCTAACCGACCCAAACACCACCCGGAAGCATTTCTAACCCATAACCAGAGTACCAGTCTATCCAGTGCTGGTGGGTGTGGGTACCAGTCTAACCAGTGCTGGTGGGTGTGGGTAACAGTCGAACCAGTGTGATGTGGGTGTGGGTAACAGTCTAACCAGTGCTCATGGGTGTGGGTCTAACATGTGATCCTGATAACACAATAACACTGCTTCCTCTGAGTCACCCTGCTATCGACCCTCCGATACCCAGGGATCAGGACAAATTCCTCCCTGACTCATCCTGCAGAGACACCCTCCACTGTGACCGGGAGAGGAGGTCTGACTGCGTCTCTAGGTCTCACTGTGTCTCTAGGTCTCACTGCGGCTCCAGGTCTCACTGCGTCACTAGGTCTCACTGCGTCTCTAGGTCTCACTGCGTCTCTAGGTCTCACTGCGTCTCTAGGTCTGACTGCGTCTCTAGGTCTCACTGCATCTCTAGGTCTAACTGCCTCTCCAGGTCTCACTGCGTCACTAGGTCTTACAGCGTCACTAGGTCTCACTGCGTCTCTAGGTCTCACTGCGTCACTAGGTCTCACTGCGTCTCTAGGTCTCACGGCATCTCTAGGTCTCACTGTGTCTCCAGGTCTAACTGCGTCTTTTGGTCTCACTGCGTCTCTTAGTGTCTCTACGTCTCACGGCGTCTCTAGGTCTCACTGTGTCTCTAGGTCTCACTGCGTCTCCAGCGTCCCTAGGTCTCACTGCATCTCTAGGTCTAACTGCGTCCATAGGTCTCAATGCGTCTCTCAGGCTTCAGGTCTCACTGCGTCTCAAGGTCTCAGTGCGTCTCTAATTCACTCTGCGTCCCTAGGTCTCACTGCGTCCCTAGGTCTCGCTGCTTCCCTAGGTCTCACTGCGTCTCCAGTTCTCACTATGTGTCTGTGTGTGTGTGTGTGTGTGTGTGTGTGTGTGTGTGTGTGTGTGTTGTTGACTGAAGGTTCTGTTTGATAAGCTACGGCTGCACGAGCGCTGTGAGAACAAGAAACTCCCCAAGACCATCAATAACAACAGCAGTCAACATCAGAGGCTGCTGTGAGGAGCACACGCACGCACCCACACACACACATGCCGCCCGCACACACACACACACACACACACACACACACACACACACACACACACACACACACTGAAGGTCATTCCGATCAACGAACAAAAAACATTCTGTACAAATAGGTGTACA
>NC_082386.1:18631419-18676419 GCF_031168955.1 Gadus macrocephalus
GTCTCACTGCATCTCTAGGTCTAACTGCCTCTCCAGGTCTCACTGCGTCACTAGGTCTTACAGCGTCACTAGGTCTCACTGCGTCTCTAGGTCTCACTGCGTCACTAGGTCTCACTGCGTCTCTAGGTCTCACGGCATCTCTAGGTCTCACTGTGTCTCCAGGTCTAACTGCGTCTTTTGGTCTCACTGCGTCTCTTAGTGTCTCTACGTCTCACGGCGTCTCTAGGTCTCACTGTGTCTCTAGGTCTCACTGCGTCTCCAGCGTCCTAGGTCTCACTGCATCTCTAGGTCTAACTGCGTCCATAGGTCTCAATGCGTCTCTCAGGCTTCAGGTCTCACTGCGTCTCAAGGTCTCAGTGCGTCTCTAATTCACTCTGCGTCCCTAGGTCTCACTGCGTCCCTAGGTCTCGCTGCTTCCCTAGGTCTCACTGCGTCTCCAGTTCTCACTGCGTACTATATTGGGGGTTCTCAATCTGTGGGCCGGGAGCCGTCAGAGGGTCCCAAGAAGGCACAAATCCAATTTCCATTCCCCAAAAATGCTAAAATAATACGTGCCTGCACACAAGTTGTGGATATGCTTCGACACATTATTGGCACGTCAATACAATATTTTATTATTCTCGTAATCGAGAAGAATCATTTCAGCAGCCATTGAAAAAAGATCCACGCAGCAGATTAGATCCATAAAAATAGAAACATAACTGTAAACAGGCCTTAGATGAGTTTGTTTTATATTAAAGGGCAAAGTGGAGAGGAAAGTAGGGCGATAGGAGAGTCCTTCTGCTAGATGTCTCCCTAGTTCACATGCTTTATCTTATCACTTTCACATGGATTAGTAGATTGTGTTCCCCGGTGGTTTAGGAAGACTTAACGAGCGAAGATGAGTCTACTACGTGAGCCTTCGAATGTAAAGGTAGCAAACCCATAATTAGTGCTACGAGCCACACCTGTGCTGGTCCAATGACTCTACTCTGAGAAAAACCTCTGTTCGGACCGTCTGTCTGTGTAGAGTTAGCGATAGCTTCCAGGTTGGCATTTCCCCCAGAAAATCATTGTTTGCTTGACCTGCCACTGACATGGCTCGTTGTCGAGAAAAGCTTTTTATTATCCCTTTCAAACCACAGTCTGTGGCTACCTTTGGGTCTGCATTTCTGAATCAGTAAACCGTGTCTCATCGAACTGAAGGGATTTATTTATTTATTTATCTGAAAAGTCAAACAGCCATACTAGCAAAACTCAGAACTACACGCATGTGACACAGATATGTCGTGACTGCTGAATACACAGGGTTAAACTCTCTAGTGATTAACTGACCCTATGACGAGCCAAACCAGATCATGTAGGGAGACCTCTAGTGAAGATATTTAGAACGACAGAACTGCTATATAGGCTCACACAACAACAGTATAATCTAAGATAAGACATTGAGGCCAGATGGTTCAGTGACCGATTAGATTGTGAGCGTATTATGACAGATGATGCTGTGCTTATAGCATTAAACTGTGATTTTATCACAGATCCTAGATCACACATTGATTGTAGATTTCAGAACAGGACAATCATCAGATAACTAATTTGACTGATTTTAAGATCCTGGAGTAGACAGTGATGGCAGATTTCAGAACAGGACAATCATTAGATAACTCATTTGACTGATTTTAAGATCCTTGAGTAGACAGTGATTGCAGATTTCAGAACAGGACAATCGTTGGATTACTCATTAGACTGATTTTAAGTTCCTAGATCAGACAGTGATGGTAGATTTCAGAACAGTAAGATTTCAGATCACATTGTGATCGTTAGATTACTGATTAGACTGTGATTTAAAGACGGATCAGGCTGTGATTGTAGAGTGCCGAACAGTGAGATTCCAGATCAGACCGCGCTTGTTAGATAGATGACGAGACTCTGATTTTGAGAGCCCAGATTTGACCGATTGCTACATGATGTATCAGAATGTAACTCTAATGGCTGGATCTGTGTTCTCTGTGTCCAAGGTGGCCAGGACCATCGGCCTGAGGGAGATCTGGTATTTCGGCCTGCAGTATCTGGACAACAAAGGCTTCCAGTCCTGGCTGAAGTTTGACAAGAAGGTAAACAGAGGAAGGACTCGCACAGATGACTGAATGAACGGGTCCTGCCCAAAATCAGTTTTATGCTTTCACAGAAGGAGTTTTACCTGTAGAATGTTTTCTAAGTCGATTTATGATAATTATTCTTTTGAGGAGAATAATAAATTGCATTTCTTTGTCTAATTACAATTTTTCCATATTTCGAATTGAACATACTTCTACAAAGCCACGCTGAGCTACACAATGCTATGCTAAGCTACGATGAGCTACACAATGCTATGCTAAGCTGAGTGCTTCTCGTGCCTCCATCTCTTCACTCTCACACTGCTGTCTACCCCGTTCATTCATTCCACATTCTCACGTCCTCTCCTCCCCCCCCCCCCCCCCCCCCCCCGCCCAGGTGACGGCCCAGGACGTGAGGAAGGAGTCCCCCCTGCTGTTCAAGTTCCGGGCCAAGTTCTACCCGGAGGATGTGGCTGACGAGCTGATCCAGGACGTGACCCAGAAGCTCTTCTTCCTGCAAGTGAAGGATCTGATCCTGGGCGACGAGATCTACTGCCCCCCGGAGTCGGCCGTGCTGCTCGCCTCCTACGCCGTCCAGGCCAAGTTCGGAGACTACAACAAGCATGTTCACGAGCGCGGCTACCTGTCCGGAGACCGGCTGCTGCCCAAGAGGTACACACACACACACAGACACACACACACACACACACACACACACACACACACACACACACACACACACACATACAAGCTCATATACGCATACATCCAACACACACACACACACACACACACACACAAACAAGCTCATACACACACACACACACACACACACACACGCATACATTATACATGTTATCTCAGTGGTACAATGTCCGGAATGTCACACTGTATCATGCCAATGTCAATGATAATGAAGGGTCAATTAATAAATGATGAAGGGTGAATACATTAATGATCAATTAGGAATGAATAACTTCTAATCAGGAGCCAATTTAGGTCAGAACAAGATTTGGTCTCTTTTTCCGAGCTTTAGTTGGCAACAAAACCCACACATTTGCATCTGTATTTACTGACTATTTAATGAGAATGCCCATGGCTGTACAATGTAATACAATAGGCAATTTAATCAATATTTTTTAGCCGTATCTTACCTACCAATCTCAATGTTTCATTGATTGTTTACGCACAAAACACACAGTTCTGTTAAGCTAGTCGCATTCAGTGTTTAAGTTGGCTTGCTAGCTTGTTTACATACCCAATGAATCCCTTAGCCTTTTTGGCAGAGTACCCCCTTCAACGGCGCAAAAGATTTTTGGGAGAAAAAAAGTCTTTCATGACACTTACGACCGATTCTCCTTCCTCCTTCTTTTCAGATTTATGTTTTAACCACTTGTCAGTTTTCTCGATTTTCTATTGTCTAGCTTTCAGAATTTAAACTTGCTCAGGGTGAAAATAAAATTCTAGTTATTTTTCTTGAGACATTTTCTGAGTAGCCCCTGCAGTACTCCAAAGTACCACTAGTGGTACGCGTACCCCTATTTGAGAAGTGCTGCCTTAGCTAACCCGGCCACCCTCTGTCTCTGCTGCCCAGGGTTCTGGACCAACACAAGATGTCCAAGGACCAGTGGGAGGAGCGGGTGCAGACCTGGCACAACGAGCACGGCTCCATGGTCAAGTGAGTTCACCTGGAATCCGCTCCACTTGCTCTGACAAACTTGCTGTATGTTGTACGTCCTGGCACTTAATGTACGCCCTTATTGTATGTTGTACGTCATGGCAGTTAATTTACGCATCTATTGTGTGTTGTATGTCGTTGCGCTTCAAAATAGTACTAAACAGTAACAATTGTTAGTGCTTCACTGTCCTCCAGTTTACCCACTATTATGATTGCCATATTCAATGAAAAGTAAAAATTATTTAAAAACAAATTCATTTAGAATAGGCCACAATACAATAGAATAACTGTTTTAAAGTGTTTAAACTTTTATCTAGTGTTATGTCATTTTATGTAGTGTTGATAAATGTCAATAAATGGCCTAAAATGGCAGACGGGTCCGACCTAACTGCCGAGCGTGTGGCCCACAGAGAGGACGCAGTGCTGGAGTACCTGAAGATCACCCAGGACCTGGAGATGTACGGCGTCAACTTCTTCGAGATCAAGAACAGGAAGAGCACGGACCTGTGGCTGGGCGTGGACGCCCTGGGCCTCAACATCTACGGCAAGGACGACAAGTGAGTCCCCGCGCCGCCTCACCTCCAGGACGTAGAGGAGCCTCGGGACCTATTAACCTCATCGGCCTTGTTAGCTAAGATTGTCTAGTGAGGTGAAAGAGCTGCTTCCCCGTGGTTCTCAGGGGTCAGGGTTAGGGTCCTGACCTGGTCAAAGAGCTGCTCCCCCATGTTGTTTGGGTGGGTTAGGCTTCAGGGGTGTCAGGGTTAGTGTACTGACCTGGTCGAAGAGCTGCTTCCCCTTGGTGTTTTAGTGTCATGCGATGCCCTTTGATAGTGCCATCCTCAATTTCGTTCGCCTCGAAAAATGAGCAACAGTCAACACCCCCAGCTGACCAAGCCCATGTTCCAAGGAAAGGACCTTATAAACGTCATAAAGGACCTTATAAATGTTATCAAGGACTTTATAAATGTATAAAGGAAGGCACGTGATCCCCAAAGGAAAGGAGCCTATATAAACGATGTCCCCCCTGGTGGTGAGATCCGGTAGTTCAACATGGACATCAGAGTGCAGGTAGTGGTCTCTGAAGTAGTGTCAGAAGAAGATAAGACTACTACCCTGGTTCATAACACGCAGACTCATAATTTAGGGCTACGAGGTACAACTGTGTCTGGTAATTTCCCTCTATGGAAATCAGACTAACTTCCAACAGCTTTGGCTGGAGTTCACGCACGGTTTACAGTGGGTAGGACAGTAGGTGTGTGTGTGTGTGTGTGCGTCTGTGCGTGACGTGTGTGTGTGTGTGTGTGTGTGTCTGTGTGACTGAGGTCACTAACCCCAGCCTACCCCTCCCCCCCCCCTCCCAGCACGTTTGACCGCCAGACCAATGGTTTGTGTTCACAGAGTTCATTGGCCCAGTTGTGTCCATGTGTGTTTTGACATCACACTGATAGCAATTTAAATAATGTTTGCCTATTGAGTCGAGGGACAGAGGTCTTATTTCTTAATGCGTTTATTTGTCTTGATTTTTATTCTCTGTTTTGGGTTTTTGTAGTTTTCCTATTTGCATTAACTGTTATGTTGTATTCATTTCAATGCTTGTCATGTCTTGTCCATGCGTTAACCTTTAGTAATTTTTGGTGTCTTTACTATCAGGATTTGAAAGATGAGCCCTGGACTCTGTGTGTATCTATATATATATATATATATATATATATATATATATATATATATATATATATATATATTTGCACTAACTATCTGCTCCAATACAAAAACAATTTAGGGCTCTCTTAAAAAAACCTCTGTTAAAACTATTAAAAACTCTCTTAAAACCATTAAAAACTCTCTTTGAACCATTCAATTCTGCTCTTTCCCCCAGGCTCACTCCTAAGATCGGTTTCCCCTGGAGCGAAATCCGCAACATCTCCTTCAACGACAAGAAGTTCATCATCAAGCCCATCGACAAGAAAGCGCCGGTGAGTGTCCGGTAATGCTCCTCTGAACTGAAGAACAGTGACGCACAGTGTTCACCGTCAGGTCTACGAAACAATGCATAACCATTATAAACGTGTGTCGTGCCTTTGTTTGAGCAGACTTTTGTGCAAAGAATGTGAATTTCTAAGTGTTTTGCCGTTTATTCGAGTAATCACGATGAAAAAATATAATAATACGCCTACTAATTTCAAACCAGCAAAATATGTGACCAGATGCTCTTGAGCACAAGTGCTCACATCCATGCCCCCCCCCCCCCCCCCCCCTCACCTCACTGTTATCACATATACTTTATAGTCACTTGAAGCACTTCACAGGTTCGAATTCGACCCACGTGCAAACATGTTGTACTCTTTTTTTCTAGGACTTGCGTTGGTATCTTTATTTACCTCCTGCCATCGAAGAGAGATAAGCGATGAGAGATAAGCGATGAAAATCATGGACTAATATCGTATAGTTATCAATGTCATAAATTGTACTGATAGTTTACTCATGTTTATTGTATGTTGTACGTCCTGGCACTTAAAAATAGAACTTAGCATGTTGTAGCATCTTATTCTAGCTATCTTTGTTGTCTATTGATAAAGGGCTAACCTAGTGATTGATAGTGCTCGACACTTGGTTCTATGAACATCCTTACTGTACCGACAGCGATATAATGATTCTCTTTCTTCTGACAAATGTACTTATTGCAAGTCACTTTGGACTCAATGTAAATGTGAATGACGATGTAATTCCACGTTACGAGTCGGTGTGTGACGCATGTGTTGCGCACAGGACTTTGTGTTCTACGCGCCGCGTCTGCGCGTGAACCGCTGCATCCTGCAGCTGTGCATGGGGAACCACGAGCTGTACATGCGCCGCCGCAAGCCCGACACCATCGAGGTGCAGCAGATGAAGGCCCAGGCCAACGAGGAGAAGCTGCAGAAGAAGATCGAGAGGTGGGCCACACACAGAAAAACACACTCAAACACACAGACACACAAACAAACAGGCAAACAGGCAAATAAATGAACACACAAACAGGCAAACACACACACACACACACGCACACACAGAAACACAAATAAATGAACACACAAACAGGCAAACACACACACACACGCACACACAGAAACACAAAGAAATGAACGCACAAACAAACAGGCCAGCAAACTAACTAACAAACAAACAAACACACAAACACACCGACAGTAAAACAAGCAAACAAGCAAACTCACAAACAAACACACTCTCGGTGTAAGAATCTCAGGGAGGGTTGGAAGATATGCATCATGGGAGGTCCACGCCGTGAAGGTGAACATCCATGTTGGGTTCCGCAGAGACAATCTGGAGGGGGAGAAGAGGAAGCGGGCGGCCATCGAGAAGGAGAAGGCGGAGATGGAGAGGGAGAAGCGCGACCTGATGATCCGGCTGGCGCAGTACGAGGAGACCACGAAGAAGGCCGAGCGAGGTCAGGACGCACCAAAAGGCCGACACGACTATCCATACTAACTATGACTCGACTGTTAATTTTTGGTTCAAAATCTGCCCTCTACCTTACAGGGTAGAGCGCGTGCCATTAAGGCTCAGTCCTGATCGCAGCGACCCGGGTTTGATTCCTCCCCGTGGTCATTTGCCGCATGTCCCCCCCCCTCTATCTCCAATACAGTCCTGTCTATCTCACTCTTATCATAAAGCAAAAATAATCCAATAAAATAAATAATTAATTGCCCACTTAAAGTAAGTAATAACATCACAGCATGTTATTTAAGGATGACGCAACGTACTTGGAGACAAGTTAATCAGTAATGACCATATCAGGGATTTTATCATCATCATCATCATCATCATCAAAAAAGTCACTGAACGAGAGAAAACAATCAACCCAAACCAAACCCAGTGGGAGGTGGCTCCCTCTGCTGGTGAGGTGTTGAATTAATGAATCGCCCCGTACTGATTAATTAAGAAGAAGAAAGACTGAAGCGTAGTTTCCTTAGCTCTGGGTTGGGACCCCGGCCGAATTGCCCATGTGGTCGAGACCCCGAGGCCGTGAATATTACTACAACTCAACGACTGAACCAGAAACTCAGACTAACCACTTGTGATGCCATCAGCGTACGTTCACAGGGATGCTAACATTAACGGCTAAACGATGCTTCACGAACCAGAGACATCTTTGGAAGAGTTTTGAACCCTAAGTGTAAGGACCTCTGTAACTAGGCCCTTAATTAATTACATATTTACATTATATTATATATATATTTTTGTTTAAGTTGTACAGTACTGTTGATCTACTCCATTTACCAGAGGTCCTTACTTAAGCATAAAGGGCCCCAAAGGCTCCAGACCCCATGTTGAGGCCCCCCACCCGACCCCAGAGGAGGCCCCAGGTGGCTGGGTGGACAGGTGTGTCCCCCCAGTAGAGGCCCCTGGGGCCCCAGAACCTCTAGGCTCCCCCACCCGACCCCAGAGGAGGCCCCAGGTGGCGGGGGTGATCGGTGTGTCCCCTCTGGAGAGGCTGTGCCCTGACCTCCTCCTCCTCCTCCTCCCCCCCAGACCTCCAGGAGCAGCTGGAGCGGGGCCTGCGGCTGGAGGAGGAGCGGCGGAGGGTGGAGCAGGAGGCGGCGCGTCTGGAGACGGAGCGCATGGAGGCCATCATCGCCAAGGAGGAGCTCCTCCGTCAGGCGGAGGACCAGATGAACAGCCAGGAGCAGCTGGTGAGGAGAGGGGGGAGGGGGGAGGTGGAGGAGGAGGTGGAGGTGGAGGAGGTAGGGGGTTGGAGGTGGAGGAGAACTGGTGGAGGTAGGGTGGTGGAGGAAGTGATGGGAGGCGGTGATGGTGTTGGAGGTGCTCGATGAGTGGGATTAGGGGTAGGGGGTAAGGTGGTGGTGGTGGTGGAGGATGTGATGGGAAGAGGTGGTGGTAGAGGCTCGTGGAGGAAGGAGGTGGTGGTGATGGTGGAGGAGACAGTGATGGAGGTACTGTATTGTAATATGTGACGAGGCATAGTAATGCAGTACCGATTAACTGGACCAGAATCTGTAGATTACCATCCTCCATCTATACTACAGACCATGGTATCAGACATACCATAATACTACCACATCAGTACTGTGGTGTTACCTCTCCTAGAAGTCGAAATGCTGAAGCTGAACTGTGACTTGTTTGTGGGACACGAGGGTTTAACGACAACAGCCGGACGTACTACGCTCCACTCTACCTTTATTAGCGGCGGCTCTAAAATGTCGCGTTAATCCCGTGTAAATACAGTACGCCGCCCTACAGGAAGCAGATGTGTTCCTTACATTAGCGCCGCAGCGGGTGCTCACCTGGAGATGTACTGTAGGTCCACGTGTCCATGGCCGACTTTGAACCATCTCCGTCTCTCCCCCCCCAAAGTCCGCAGAGCTGGCGGAGTTCAGCGCTAAGATCGCCATCTTGGAGGAGGCCAAGCGGAACAAAGAGGAGGAGGCGGACTCCTGGCAGAACAAGGTGAGGACGTGGGCTCCAGACACGCCCCGTCGCATTGCTCGGTCACAGGGCATGACAGCATGCATGCACGCGTACATAAACACACACACACACACACACACACACACACACACACACACACACACACACACACACACACACACACACACACACACACACACACACACACACACACACACACACACACACACACACACACAGCCACACAGACGGGCACAGCACACACACGGACACACACACATACACACACAGACGCACGCACGCGCACGCATGCTCACACACAGACACACGCACACACACGTACACACACCGCTGCTCACTGAAACTGTGAGCGGTTAGGATCTTCTGCTGATCCAAAGTATCGGTTCATCTGGTGATAAGGGCGCGCTTTCAATAAAACTTTATTCATACCGAACTTTTCGTACATGACGGCAATTGGAGTTCAAACAAGGGAAACGACCCAACAAGTAGAACAAAGAACCCCTTTTATCACACTCGTATCCAGTGAGTGGATGGACGAGGAGTCACTAACTCCTCCTCTGCTCCTGCCCAGGCGCGGGCGGTCGAGGAGGACCTCTGCAGGACCAAGGAGGAGCTGCACTCCGTGATGACCTCCCCCCCCACCGTCCTGGCCCCCGTGGCCCTCGCCTGCCCCCCACCGGCCCCCGCCTCCCACCACTCCTCCTCCTCCTCCTCCTCCTCTTCCTCCTCGGGCAGCGAGAGCGACCACGAGGAGCACAACGAGGAGAACAGCAGCTACAGCGCCGAGCTGCCGCCGCAGGAGAACGCCGACCACCGGCGCGAGGAGGAGCGCCTCACCGAGGCCGACAAGAACGAGCGGCTGCAGAGACAGCTGCAGGTGAGGCTGGGCGGGGGGGCGGGGGGGGCGGGGTCGCCTCCAGGGGGCCGGGCTGCCGGGCCCCTTTATGGGGGGTCCCCCCTACACGGGGGTCCCCTTTATGGGGGGGTCACCCCTACACGGGGTCCCCTTTATGGGGGGGTCACCCCTACACGGGGTCCCCTTTATGGGGGGTCAGATTGGGCTCAGAGCCCGGGTAATAGTCACCCTATAGGAGTCATAACAGGCCTGGTTAACAGTCATAACAGAGGCCTGGTAAACAGTCATAACAGAGGCCTGGTAAACAGTCATAACAGTGGCCTGGTAATCAGTCAACCTATAAGAGTCATAACAGCCTGGTAAACAGTCATAAGAGGCCTGGTAAACAGTCATAACAGCGGCCTGGTAATCAGTCAACCTATAAGAGTCATAACAGGCCTGGTAAACGGTCATAACAGGCCTGGTAAACAGTCACCCTATAGGAGTCATAACAGGCCTGGTAAACAGTCATAACAGAGGCCTGGTAAACAGTCACCATGTAGGAGTCACTACAGAGGCCTGGTAAACAGTCACCCAGTAAGAGTCATAACAGAGGCCTCTTAAACAGTTATAACAGAGGCCTGGGCAACAGTCACCCTACAGGAGTCACTATAGAGGCCTGGTAAACAGTCACCCAGTAGGAGTCATCACAGAGTATTCCTGCCTGGAGGTCAACATGGCCTGGTTAACCCCCAGGTGGGATGACTGTTTGCGAGCCTGATGACAGGACCTCTTTCAAGGGACAAAGTAGACTGGGAACCAGTCAGAACCAGAATTGGTTTTACCGTCTTTCCCACGGCGTAACCTAAGGCTGGACTCAGGAGCTCGGTAAACAGTCGTCTCATCAGCCTTTCCAGGTATTGCTGTCCGGCCCAGGCTCTGTGGCCTCTCCCCTGAGGAGTTGTGTCATGGCTGAGTACGACTGCTGGAGGCCAGAGAAAGGAAACCATAGCCCTCTACTGGGTGGATTGACAGGTGTCTGTCAGTTCACCTGTTCATGCTCCTTGATGTTTCACAGTATATAGACTCAAGGAAACACTACAGTGGCACCTTATGTGCCCGTTGAAACGTTGTGTGTTTAATAACAGAAACGGGTTTGAACAAGCACTGGCTGGTAACCGGAAGGTTGCTAGTTCGATCCCCGGCTCCTCCTAGCAGAGTGTCGCGGTTTACCTGGGCAAAGTCGCCTCACCCTAACAGCTCCTAGTCAGCATGGCTGACTCCGCCGTCGGTGTGTGAGATCTTTGAGTGGCCACTGGTTAGAAAAGCGCTCTGTAAACGCCATGGTTTTAACCCAACTAACCCCACACCCCCCCATCACTGTGTCTGCAGGCGCTCAGCTCAGAGCTGGCCCACGCCCGTGACGACACCAAGAAGACCAGCAATGACCTCCTCCACTCGGAGAACCAGCGCGAGGGCCGGGACAAGTACAAGACGCTGCGGCAGATCCGCATGGGCAACACAAAGCAGAGGGTGGACGAGTTTGAGGCCTTGTAGAGACGCCACCCAGCCCCCTCTCTAATGAATCATTCACCCCCACCCACACCCACACCCACCACCCACGCCCCCACCCAAACACCTGGGACCCTCATCCCAGCGGAGAAAGGAGAAGGGGGGGTTGAAGCGGGCGTGAGGTTCTGGCCCGAGGGCACTGCGGTAGATGTATTTGGTTAAATTTGCATGACCTTTTTTGAAGATTAAGGAAATATTGACTTAGAAGATTAAAAAAGGTTTTTGTTGTTTCAAGATATGTCATTTCTCTTTGTTCCTTCGCCACTATAGAAATAAAACCAATTCGTGTATGTCTTCTCTTTTTTTATCCAAAGTCAAGTTGGATAATGTTTAATGAACTCTTTGGTCTGAACTTAATGAACGATGTCTGCTGCGTAATGCGTGCGCCCTGAGGCAATAGATTAGCACTGGGAAATGTCGTTTTACTGCGACCCCGACTGCCTTAAAAATGTGCTTTTAATGATACGGGGAAACGCTGCCAACAATCGTCCACCCTGGCTCGCTCGCTCCCGCCGCTCATCACTCTGTGTGTTTGCCTGCATTGATTGAATAAATAGTGACGTTTATGGACGGGTGCCATTCTTTTTTTCGACACTTTATTTCCTCTTCTTCTCTCTTATCCGGAACTACATGTTTGTTCCCGTCACTTTTATGGCTCGCCAGATGGTTACTCACTGACCAACGCGTTATGGATCGCTCCATCTACAGAATGAGTCCATAATTCTTCACATATTGTCTGTCCGATCCCAGTGCGTTAATAAAAAGGAATTCTAATATATATTTGAATAGTCTGTCTGTCAATGTCCACCCATTTCCCGATATTGATCAATATCCTCCACTGGAAGAGGGGCCAAGACTAGAGAAAGCATTTGTTATCTGATCTCTAAGTATTGACTCCCATTCGACGGTTGGTTTAATAAATGATGTTGCTGGACGACTTGGGAACCACGTGGGGTTGAAGGTGTTTAAACACGCCGGGAGCCACCCGTCAGTGTCTCTCCCTAACAGGATGCAGCACCCCTGTGCCTCGGCCTCCCGGGTCTCCACCTCTCTCTGCTCGGAGTTCCTTCACTTTTTTGGGGGGGATAATACTTCAAGTCTTTTCGTAATAGTTCAGGTGTTGGGTCGTCATCACTTTTCTCTTCTCCGGAGTGAATCTATTTAGTCCACGTTTATTTTCTCTTCTCTCTCGCCTTCCAAGTACACGCCGGTGGTGACAAATCGTCCAAATAAGGTCCGCGCCCCACTGAGTGGCAGGGAGGGGGGGGGGTGCGGGGTGCTGAGGATACTGCTCACGGTCCCCGCGGCGCGAGCGCGTCTTATTCCGAGTGCAGGCTGCGCGTGGGATCCCCGGTTTGTTTGTTCTTTCTATCCCCCTCCCACCCTCCCTCTCCCCCCCCCCAGCCTCACACCCCCTGCCAATCAGCGGGTCGCGTCGAGGCGGCTCAGTTCTCTGCTCGCGCGCGGAGAGAGCGGGGGTCGGTCGGGGTCTCTGTTCTGACGCGCGCAGGATGAAGCGGCAGAACGCCAGGACCCTCGCGCTCATCGTCAGCATCCTGACCTACCTGGTGGTCGGCGCCGCCGTGTTCGACACGCTCGAGTCCCGCCACGAGAGGAGCCAGAAGCGGCGGCTGGACGCCCGGAGAAACGAGCTCCTCCGCCGGTTCAACCTGAGCCTGGCGAACTTCGAGGAGCTCGAGCTCGTGGTGCTGCAGCTGAAGCCCCACAAGGCGGGTGTGCAGTGGAAGTTCGCGGGCTCCTTTTATTTCGCCATCACTGTGATCACGACCATAGGTAAGGACAAGGTGAAGCTTGAGGTGGATTGAATGCGTCATCTCTAATAGTTACACTATTGCAGGTGACAGGTCCGCCGGTATGGAGATGATGGAGCACTATGGTCGGATTTGTTCACCTTTGGGGGTCATTATTGGGATTGAGCCTCGTTCGGTTTAATAGCTTCACAAGGAAGATGATAGAAGTGCTTTGAACCTACTATCAGTTATTTCAAAACACCTGACAAATATATTATAATTATCACCTCGTAACAATATGTTTATAAATTGTTGATAGGTGGGTGTGTATGCGTTATATATGTTTGCGTGTGTGTGTGTGTGTGTGTGTGTGTGTGTGTGTGTGTGTGTGTGTGTGTGTGTGTGTGTGTGTGTGTGTGTGCGCGTGTGCGTGCGTGCGTGCGTGTATGTGTGTGTGTGTGTGTGTGTGTGTGTGTGTGTGTGTGTGTGTGTGCCACACGTATGTTTCTGTGTGTGTGAGTGTTAATGTGGTATGTGTGCTTGAGTGAGTGTGTGGGATGTTTGTGTGTGTGGGTGAGTGTGTGGGGTGTTTGTGGGTGTGGTTGTGTGTGTGGGTGAGTGTGTGGGGTGTTTGTGGGTGTGGGTGAGTGTGTGGGGTGTTTGTGGGTGTGGTTGTGTGTGTGGGTGTGTATCTGGTGTGTGAGTGTAGTGTGCGTTGGGGTGGTGTTTTTGTGTGGTGTGTGTGGGTGTGTGCGTGGGTGTGAAGTGTGTGTGTGTGTGTGTGTGTGTGTGTGTGTGTGTGTGTGTGTGTGTGTGTGTGTGTGTGTGTGTGTGTGTGTTTGTATGTGTGTGTGTGTGTGTGTGTGTGTGTGTGTTTGTATGTGTGTGTGTGTGTGTGTGTGTGTGTGTGTGTGTGTGTGTGTGTGTGTGTGTGTGTGTGTGTGTGTGTGTTTGTATGTGTGTGAGTGTTTAATTGTGGCCACCAACCTGGAGCACCGATGTGCATCTGTTAACAGAGATATAAATAACCTGTATGGTGTGGGTGTTTCAGCGTATACTGTATATATATATATATATATATATATGTGTGTTTACATTTATATATAAATACATGTGTGTGTATGTATTTATAGATGTGTATGTATTTATACATGTGTATATTTATACATATGTGTGTGTGTGAATTTATATGTGTGTGTATGTATTTATATATGTGTATACAAATGTGTGTGTGTGTGTGTGTGTGTGTATGTGTGTGTATGTATTTATATGTACATGTGTTTGTTTCTGTTTCTGTGTGTGTGTATTTATATATACATGTGTGTGTATGTATTTATATATCTGTATATTTATTCATATGTGTGTTTGTGTGTGTATTCCTACTTGTGTACTTACCCCTGTGTGTGTGTGTGTGTGTGTGTGTGTGTGTGTGTGTGTGTGTGTGTGTGTGTGTGTGTGTGTGTGTGTGTGTGTGTGTGTGTGTGTGTGTTACATGTGTACTTACCCCCATGTGTGTGTGTGTGTGTGTGTGCAGGCTACGGTCACGCGGCCCCCAGCACCGACTCGGGGAAGGTGTTCTGCATGTTCTACGCCCTGCTGGGCATCCCCCTGACGCTGGTCATGTTCCAGAGCCTGGGCGAGCGCATCAACACGCTGGTGCGTCACCTGCTGCACCGCGTCAAGCTCCGCCTCCGCCCGCCGGACCGCGCCCGCGTCTCCATGGCCAACATGGTGGCGGTGGGCTTCGTCTCCTGCCTGGGCACGCTCTGCCTGGGCGCCGCCGCCTTCTCCCGCAGCGAGGGCTGGAGCTTCCTGCACGCCTTCTACTACTGCTTCATCACGCTGACCACCATTGGCTTCGGCGACTACGTGGCGCTGCAGAAGGACCAGGCGCTGCAGAACCACCCGCGCTACGTGGCCTTCTGCTTCGTCTACATCCTGCTGGGGCTGACGGTGGTGGGCGCCTTCCTCAACCTGGTGGTCCTCCGCTTCCTCACCATGAACAGCGAGGACGAGCGGCGGGACGCGCAGCGGCGGCGCCACGATGCCCGGCTGGCCGGGCCGCGGGGGGAGCTGGCGCAGCTCGTGCCCTCGCCCGCGAACGCTAACGACGCTAACGCCGCCGCCGCCACCGTGACCTCCCCCGGCTCCTCCTCCTTCTCCTCCTCCTCATCGTTCGCCAAGCCCGGGCGCCGGGAGGAGGAGGAGGCGGGCCTGGCGCGGGCGCGGGCCCCGCCCCCGCGCCGCCGCCGCCGCCGCGGCTACACGGAGGTCCTCCACTTCCAGACCATCTGCTCGTGCCTGTGGTACCGCGGCGACCGGCGCCCGCGCGGCCTGGGGCCGGGGGCCGCGTCCCCCGGCGACGACCTGTCCTTCTCCGACCCCTACCTCAAGGCCGACCGGCGCCCGCCGCCGCGGATCCGCCCGGACCCGTGCTCCGCGGGTTACCTTGGTTACCCGGGGTATCCGGCGTACCCCGACCCGGAGGCGGACACGGCGGGGTGCGTGTGCGGCCCCCGGCACTGCGCCACGGTCGGCTCCGTCGCCGCCGGGGGGCTCCACATGTTCTCGCCCTTCAGGGGGTGTCAGCGACGCAGCTCGGTGTAGGACGGACGGACGGACGGACGGACGGACCGGGAGCGTTACCCGGGGTCCGACAGATGGGCCCTGCCCACCGCTCAGCAACACGTGGACGTGCGTGGAGCCGGGCCGCCCCCACCCCCATCCCCCGGGGACGGCATGCGACGCCTGTGACGCGCTCGCAGAGGGGTGGGGGGAGAGGCTGCTGGCAGCTAGCAGCTAGCAGCTTAGCATGTGGTTCGTATTGACAGAGGAGTCGGTGTGTGACAGCCGGGAATGAATCATGTGTTGGTTCGTTGGGCCGACTCTCTCCGGCGCATGCGTTCACGCACGTACGCACAGACACACACCAACACACAACCACAGACACAGCAACACGTTCGCTCTCCCTCTCTTTCTCTCTCTCTCTCTCTCTCTCTCTCTCTCTCTCTCTCTCTCTCTCTCTCTCTCTCTCTCTCTGTGTCACACTTGCACTCCCACACACCTTTGCACGCATGTGCCTTTGCACACATTCTCCCCATACACACATACACATGCAAACACACCCACACACACACGCAGGCACACATCCTCTACAAGCAGCCATGTATCTAATTACACACACGCGGTGCACACAGGGCACAGGTACGCGGGAGAGCACCAGGTGTGCTGGAACCTCTGGTCGGCTCATTAGCTTACCTGTCAGGTTCACCCGAGGAGACGTCACCATCTGCCAGACCCCATAAGTAAATATTAATCCCGTCTCGCGGACAACCGCCCCCCCCGCTGCCAACACGCGTGCCGGGCGGATCGGAGAGCAATTTATGGCAAACTGGAAACAATCCGCGGTTGCGTTAACATAACCTCTCAGCTGGTCGTCGAAACAGCTGTGGACTCCTGACCAGCTGTTCTGAGGTGGCGCCGGTCGAGCGGTTGAGGCTGAAGTGAGGGCCAGATGCCGGTCTTTAATCCTGAAACTATTCGGAGGAAGTAACAGCTTTTTTTCGAAGGTGCGATGACATCGTCTCTCGGAAAGTCTGATCCTCTCCTCCCTCCTCCTCTCCTTCTCCTCCGCCTGCCTTCTGCTGCAGAATAAAACTGGAATAACTAAATATACATAATAGGTTGAAGAGAGGGAAACAAACTTGCGTGTATCTTCTTCCACGGATCACTCTCGCCATCCGGTCCACACTGAAACCACCGAAACCCCTTCCCCTTCTCTCCCTCACGCGTGGGCCAAGGCCTCAGACACCTACCCACCAAACCTCAGTCCAGTCCACTACCCACCAGACCTCAGACCTGAGGCCCCTACCCACTAGACCTCAGTCCCCTACCCACTAGACCCCTACCCGCCAGACCTGAGTCCAGACCTCAGTCCAGTCCCCTATCCAACAGACCTCAGTCCACTACCCACCAGACCTCAGAGCTGAGTCCCCTACCCACTAGACCAAAGTCCCCTACCCACTAGACCCCTACCCGCCAGACCTGAGTCCAGTTCCCTATCCAACAGACCTCAGTCCACTTCCCACTAGAACTCAGACCTTAGTCCCCTACCCACTAGACCTAAGACCTGAGTCCCCTACCTACTAGACCTTAGTCCCCTTCCCATCAGACCTCAGTCCAGTCCCCTACCCACTAGACCTTAGTCCCCTTCCCATCAGACCTCAGTCCAGTCCCCTTCCCATCAGACCTCAGTCCAGTCCCCTACCCACTAGACCTTAGTCCCCTTCCCATCAGACCTCAGTCCAGTCCCCTACCCACTAGACCTTAGTCCCCTTCCCATCAGACCTCAGTCCAGTCCCCTACCCAACAGCCCTCAGTCCCCTACCCACCAGCCAGGGACCATCAGAACCCTGGACTATGACGCGCAACAGGTCAGTCCGTCCACACCGAGAGACGCGAGGGGCAGGCGTTTGCCTGGTTCATCCACTCATCCACCTAACCAAAAAAGCTCAGTGTGATGGAAAATGGCGGTTCACAATCAAGGAGATATAAGAGATGCCTTCACAGATGTCTCCGGCCCCACTTGGACATGCCTGGCCGGGCACCAGAGGCAACGCAGTGACTCTGTGGCATCAGTACCGGGACACCGACACCTCACCGCTATGACCAGCCTTTTGTGTTCCTGCTTCAAATGTCCATGACAATCCTCGGAAATGAAATCATGTTGTTTTGGGGGAAATTGCAATTATGCTGATTTGAAGGATTTGAAGTTCGTGCTCTTGTGTTGTCTTTCAGCGCCTAGCTTAGAGATAAACAGGTGAGGGTTAGCTTATTGTCTCCTTACGGGAACGTTGGTTTGCAGACTGGGTCTCAGACATGAATAAAGACGGACCACAACCACCCCAACCACACGATTCAGTACAGAGGTAGTCAGGAGGACAGGAGGTCACCGAGCAGTGGAACAACAGGGTGTGCGAAAAGGAACTCAATTTAGTAAAAGCAGATTAAGTGCTATTTGCAGTTTGAAGGACATTACCGGTCTGGGTGATCAAACCATCATAACCGTCTTTCCTGGCTTCACTAAAACATCTGTTACCAATGTCATTTGATGAAATTACTTCCTTGTACAGATTTGGCCGAAGAAGAGCATTTAGCAGTAGCCGGCCTGCCACGGATGTAAACAATGTCGATAAAACCCTACTTAATTTGAATCATTGTGCGTCAGTCACCTCAAGGTTGTGCACAACATAACAGCATGCATAACTAAGACCAAAGAGCTATACTGCCTTGTTAACATCGTGGCAGGCTCTTTCGTCAATTATTTTTCGGCTGAATCTAAAGGAAGTTGTGTTGAGAATCATATTGGGGACAGTTGTTTTAGTCACGGCAGGTGAGACGGTTCCAAACGATTCATCCACCTGATTGTTCTTTGAGACACCAACAGCTGTAGGGACAGAGGAGACCATGTATCTCCCTCCTCCCCTAAACTCACTCACAAAGGGCTGATCCCATCCATTCATAGCAGTAGCTTTCCTACGGACCCGTTTTGGAATCATGTCCATAAACTGGGCCGGTCTCCAGCGAGAAACGCTCACTTCCGCGTCTGTCATCGTTGGCCTGAGCCACCGGACTGAACAGATGACCACAGATGGGTTCTATTCGTATCACTGTGTTCTGTTTGGTTCCTCCGGACCTGTTGTGCCACCTGGAGCTCTGCCGAGTCCCTCGTGTGACGCCCATCAGAGCCCCCCCACAGTGCCTCTGTTTCCTGGGCCGTGAGTCATCCTCAGAGCGGCTCCAGATGTGGGTCAAAGCGTGGCAGGTCGGTTATCTTCTAATGGCTCTGACCCCTTTCCGACACAATCCAGGTTAATCCCGCGTCATGGCGACCAGACAGAAACACACTGATCCTCCGAACACGTTGCAGGGGCCAGGGTCTCAGATGAGTCGATCGCGGAGCGGCGACATCCAGTTCTACGTTTTCTCTCGGCTATTTTTAATGACTGTCGCGTAACGCGCTTGGCCCCCGCTCAGATGCTGGTGAGCGCCTGCCAATAGAGTTCTGTACACTTTACTAAAAGGGGAATGTTGTCATAAAGACTCTAAATACCATGGCAGGGCTGTTTAATCAGATTACTGGTTTGACTTTTCAACCAAATAGTCCAAGCTAATGTTTGAATTAACGAAGCATTAGGCAGCAGCTGTTTGGTATTCTTACTTGATGAATGATTCAAATGATGAGCAGAATTGCAATCGAAAAATGTTCTGTCTCTTGCTTAAAGGGGCTGTTGGTAAGATTTAAGAGCTATTATTTGAGTGTCATTTATTAGAAATGGTCTAGCCACCCGTCAGCTATGAATGAGTGAGGTGCTATGTGAGAGTATCTGTTCTGAATTGACTGCCCCTGCCTCTGTGTGGACCTAAGAACATTTTGGATAGCTCCCGCCTCATTTCTGACCAATCAGGCCATCTCGTCCCTGATGAGTTCGGGGAATACACCTTGCCTGTCAATCAATGCAAGACATGGTTGAGATGGTTGAGAAACGTACAGAGGGAGGGGGGGTTCTTTGGTGGTTTTCTTTCATAGTCGTGTCCTCTTCCGCCCTTGTCTGCTCTCTCTCTCTTAACAACTCTCGAATCTTACCTATGCAGCTTTCGATTCATCGACTAATCATTGAAGCCCTACTTACTTGAATCCTGAATGTGTCTAGATCAATTCATCACCGAATGTATCTATGGTGATGTGAAATATGTGTGTGTGTGTGTGTGTGTGTGTGTGTGTGTGTGTGTGTGTGTGTGAGAGAATAAATGACCTATCAAACCAGGATTTGTGTCATGGTATATTGTAAGAATCAGGGTGGGGTTTTGATGTACGTTTTTGATGCAGTAGGATGTGACGGGAGGCCTGTGTAAGACAAGAGACAAACATGGACGTCATAAAGAAACAACAAGTTGCAGAAGCAGAGATGTGTATTTCTAGTTAAATATACTCGGCTCCATTGAGGGAAAAAACGTCATAAACATTACGTCAACCTACAAAGTCATGTTATCGTCGCAGGCCGAGTCTTGAGTATCAGGCCGATGCTCACTGCCTATCCCAACACGGTGCTACAGTTGTCTGTCGTTTGTCTGTGCATCTCCTTCTGCACTCTCCTCGTGGTCCTCCTCGTCCTCCTCCTCTTCCTCCTCTTCCCGGCCCCGTCGTGTCTTATTCCCAGGTTGTGCCTCGTTATCAGAAAAACTCACGCCATCTCCACATCGCCGCCATGCCAGCAAAGGACTGGCGCCGCGCCCGGCCACGCGCCTGCAGCGTCCTATAAGCGCAGTGCCGCGACAGAAGGAGCATCCAGTCCTCTTACGGCCTGCCTGTGGCTTTGGCAGCTGCTGTCCCGGGCGTCTGTGGCCCCGGCGCCCACCGTCCGTGTCAAAGACAGGAATAGTTTCCTCCCGAAGGTCAGCCCACGCCATCACGTCACCTGCCTGCCTCCGGTGAGCCCCGGGCGGCCGGGAGATCCGGACACGCCCGCCGGGGGTGGGGGGGGGGGGGGGGTAGGTGTAGGTTCGTTTGGTGAGCTGCGTGGGGTGAGACTTCTGATGCTGCTGCTGCTATAGCCGGAGGGCAGCGTTGACTAACCTCCCCCCCCCCCCCCCCTCCCCCGACCCCCGACCCCCGACCCCCCCAATAGCAGCACCGCTAGGTCTACCCCCTCTTCCACACCAAATGTTTTCGTTTGGACTTCATGCTCTTATCATTGAGTATCATCATCACTATTATTATTATTATTATTATTATTATTATTATTATTATTATTATTATTATTATTATTATTAATAAGTTATTGTTATTATCGTGGAGGCATATGTGTTTAGAAATGGAGGAAGCAAGGCCTGCTTCTATTTCCTGGTCTTGAACTTATTTAAATGTATTGATCCGTTTTTTAAATCTCTGCACGTCCTCTAAATCTCTACACGTACCCCTGGACCTCTTCCCGTACCCCCGTAGGTGTCCCCAGCTGGACCCAGTGACCATAAACGATGGGAGGACTCCTCCTCCTCCTCCTCCTCCTTTTTACTCCTTTTCAGGATACCCTGGTGGTGTCACCGGGCCTCAACGTTCACCAGTTCAGTCACGGACATGAGTACAGAGCCGACGTCAGGGGGGGCAAACGTACACACGTTCTTGACTCAGGTAGAAGTTCACTTTACCAGAAGACTCTGGGAAAGGTAGGAGTACTGATTCAACTTCTTTACTGAAATGAAATAAAAGAGGGGGTCAGAGAAAGGGATCCGGCAGGGAGGGGTGTGAGATCAGGGAAAAGGTGTCTTCTACTACCCTCAAAAAAGTGAACTTGTGGGTTGTGCACTTTATACATATATTTTTTCAGTTTACTTAAAATACATGTCTGTGTTAGGTTCAAATATATTTTTCTGATAAAGTCCATTTATACGTGTCTCTCGTTATCGGTACAAAGTATGAATGTGTTCTTTAAGCACAACACATCGACAAATCTTCTTACGTAGGAAAATCTATGTACGAGAAGAAAATCACACGCAGTGTAACGCCTATGCCTTTTCAACATTTTCACACCTTTGAATTTCATATCTGATATTCTCTGTGGTTGCAGGTGCATGTCAACCACCATCGACCCAGCCTCTCGGGTGTGATAAACAGGAAGGAGCCGCTGCAAATGCTCAAAGGGGCGAGGACTCATAAAGCCGGATGTGATTGTTGGCTGTCCTCTACTGGCTAAATGAGGCGGATGATGCTATGACTTTCAAATTGAATTCACCTGAGAATCCTCTTGGTAGCATACTCTCTCAAAGCAACCTGTTTATTTGTATGTAAAGGATCTCGGAGTAAAAAGGTCAACCTACTACTACTACTACTATATTTTTAAACTAAAGGCTTTTTCATTTATTTATTTTTACAACGGCGTTGGCACCGCAACAGCGCTATGGACACACACATTGATCAGAATATTCTGATCCTAAAGGCTGAATGTCAAATCCAAAAAAAAAATGCATTCTGACTCTTTGAGCATTTGAGGGACAAATTTGGTTTCATTCATCACTCGGTTTCTCCAGATTTCGCTAGTGCAAGCCATCTGAGAGGAAAATCTACAAAGCTGCGCCGTTGTTTGGACAGCTTTTCATCATCAAGAAGACGGGAATATTGCAGATTGGAGATGTCGTGTACAAGATCAGCCACTAGGTGGCAGCTAAAGGTTATTGTATTTTCTTCACTTTTAAAGGAGGAAGAGTTGTAAGATAAGACAACAGGCCTACATTCATGATAATAGCACATCATACACATGCAACCTTTTGAAGCATTGATGACACCGTGCAATTTATAGGATTACACACGGTTAGTAGCTAGTCTTCAAACAAAAGCTAGCAAAACATCCAATCTTAAAACCAGCGGGGACCTAAAAAGTGGCAGTTCAGCGAGAGGTCCTTTTGTAAGAAGGGTAATTTGAGGGGAAAGGTAAGCACCAACAATTGAATCCAAACGAGTGGCCCCTGGGGCCCACAGTAAAGCTAAACTGGAGACGCGTTGGTATAATTATCTCCATGGCTACAGAAAGAGTACTGATTGGTTGGTCCCCACCTGGGTGGGTGCATGCCTACTTCCACAGGGTTATGACATCACGGGTCCATTTTGATAGGGTTAAAACCAAAAATGAAATCCTAATTTGTCTTGTTTGTTTGTGTTTGGTGTGATCGTCTGTTTCATTCTTCAAATGTCTTTTAATGCATTTATTTTTTAAATAGAGTTTATGCGTCTTCATTGCAAGCACCCTCCTTCTACCAGGCGTTAATCGCCTGATGTGTTGTTTTAATGGACAGGTGTACCAAAGTGAATGATCACAAATTTGAGGTAAGGTAGGGGCTACACAGTGACTACAGAGACAGGTCGTTATGGAGCAGGTATAGGGCTACACAGTACAGAGACCGGTCACAAAGGAACAGGTAGGGGTGAGACAGTGAGCCAGGTCGTTAAGGAGCAGGTAGGGGTTAGACAGTGAGAGACAGGTTGCAAGGAGCAGGTAGGGGTTAGACACTGAGAGATAGGTCGTTAAGGTGCAGGGGTTAGACAGTGACAGACCGGTCATTATGGAACAGGTACGGGTTAGACTTTGAATACTGAGGGATTTAGTCTCCAGATATGTACTTTGTGAAGTATCGAAAACACAGGAAATTAAATGTTTGCGTTGAGCTTGAAGTTGAACAGCCAAGAGTCTCTTGTACACACAAACACACACACAGACACACTAACACACACACACACACACACACACACAATAGCAATTATCAGTCCACATATGTTTATTTATATCAAATGCTTAGTGATGTAACAGAGTCAGTTAGTGTTAGTTAGTTAGAGTCATTTCGGAGCTCTGCCTGCATGTAATTGAAAGCCTTTAAAAAGCCAAATTTAACAACCGCTATTTGTATCCCCTGGCTGAATATGAAACACCTTCAAACACCCAGGGACCAGTGATTACCTCGTGTCAATGACTTTATGACGTCCCAAATGGGTCGCATCATCGCGTGTTCCAAAATAGGGCACATGTAATTAGACAGAATTCCATCCACTGAAGCCCAAGGCAACGTTGGATTTTCACCGGAAAACATGGATGGCAAACACTGATTGCATGTCAAGGTAAAGAAATATCCGAAAGCTATATTTACTTAAATGGAAAGGAGTTTTAAGGAAAAGCTGATCGGCTATACTAGACTTCCGGTGTTTGCCTCTGTATTTTGAAGTTCTCAACAACGTTGTCCCGCTTATATTGGAAAGGGTCTCAGAATCGCTTCACAAAGTCCCTCCGAGTTTATGTCCACCTTGATCGTGTGAAACTTTTGCTCGACTATTTGAAGTAAAATCTTGCCGATGGTCTTTTGGTCGCAAACAAGTCTTTGGCCTTTCGCCTTGGCCGTTTCTGTCACCGGTTGGTTCTTCTAATCTTCGACCGTGAGTTTTTTCTGTTCTTTCTTTTTCGATTTCTCGCCTTCTTGGACTTGGCTCTTGTCTTTAAAGGGGCCTTTGTTGGTATGCTAACCAAAGAAGCGCTCCCAGGCCACATGACGACAGTGGGGGAGTTTAGGGATTGAAAGTGGGTGGTGGTGGAAGTGGAGGTGGGTTTGACAGAGCTTGGGGCCAGGGACTGAGTGGAGGTGGAGGTGGAGGTGGGCTCGGCAGGGCTTAGGGATTGGGACTGGGTGGGGGTGGAGTTGGAGGTGGGTTCGGCAGAGCTTGGGGCCTTGGTGGGGGTTGAGTTGGAGGTGGGTTCGACAGAGCTTGGGGCCTTGGTGGGGGTGGGGGTGGAGGTTTTTGTAGTGGGGTTGGGAGTTCTTGTGGACGTAGGTTTGGCAGTGCTAGTAGCTGGTGGTTGGGTGGGGGTGGAGGCAGGTTTGTTCGTTTTTGGAGGTGGAGGCTTGGTGCCGAATTTAATTTTTTTCGGCGGAGGTCGTGTGGGCTTCACGCCGGCGTCCAACAGAGTTGCTGAAAAAGACACACACATGTTGTTGGTCGGCGCTCCACGTTAAACTATAAAGAATGATTTTTCCGTACTTTATGGGTTATACATGTTACCGAAAAAATATCTAAATGCTTTAAAATGCATTCATTTTAGTTTGCTTGCATTTTAAAACTACGTCTGATGTCAAAAAAGAAAGCTGGCCCTCAGTAATGTTTAACAGTTTTGCAGTGGAACACGCATTCAATTAAGGCCAAAAGGTTTGACTTTCTGAAGACTGCACAACAAATGGCTCTTTTAAGCTTATTCCCGTTCTGTCGATCGGGACCAGAACATTCAGGGTATGTGTCCGGAGTGGCCTGGAGCAACAAGCAAGTGGCCGGGTAATAAGGTTGGGGAGGCGTACCTTCCCTGGGAACAAAGGCAAACTTCTTGCCCTTCACTTTGACTGGGAGTAGCTTCTGTTGGCACTTCCCAGGCGGAGCTCTCCTGCAGACATGACCAATCAAACAGGAGTGACAAAAAAGCCTGATCAGTTCACGTTTTTTTTCAGTTCAAACTGCGGTGTACAATTAGGGACTTAAGCTGCAGATTTGGTATCTTCCATTTCTTTGGTACCATAACTATTGAGTGACCTAAACATTAGATTTGTGGCTGATACTTTATAAGAAGACATCACTTGTTGATCATATCCAAACACAAACGCAAAATGTGTGCTATTTTTCCTGGTTTCATTGGCCACTGAAGCCCTTTGAGAAATGACCAAAGTTCAGAATCTATACAGATACAGATGTATCAATGAACAAACCTATATCATTTTTGGTTGATTCCTCAAGTACTTAAGGCCAGTTGGTGGGGCCGTATGGATACCAGACACCTCACCTGGATGGTGATAAAACCTCACCTGGACGGATCCACAAACTTGAAGACCGCCCCAGATGGAGAATTGGTGCTGGGGTAGGAAGTGGCGAGGAAATACAGCTCCCCTGTAGAAACAGTAGAGTATCATCAGCATAGAAAGACACTTTTTAACAAAACATCACCATATCCTCTGCTGTCCAATTATTAGCACACTCAACTTGGACTGAAAATATGTTATTAACCAAACCCATTTTATTTGTCCTATTCTGTGTGAAATAAGTGTATCTTTGAGTCAAGAGGTGGTTACCGGCTTCGTCCTCTGCGAAGGAGATGATGAACTTGTGATGGTGGTTGATGAGCCCTGGGAAGGAGCAGGTGCTGCTGTGCCCCATGCAGACGCTCCTCTCTGTCCAGCGGCCCGTGGACCGGTCCTCCTGCAGAGCCATCAGCTTCCTGGGGGACCCAGGTCCTCTGGGTTATCGTTATCGTCGGTACATATACCCTCTTGCTCTCGTTAGGACGTATGTGTCCCTTGTAGGTTCAGGCAGTTACAGAGGTGAAATTGTTTGATATTGTCATGTTATTTATTTATTTGTAGTTAGGGGTCCAAGCCAACAGGTTGGATCCCTATTGTTTTTGTAAGGAATTTTTTTATTCTATTTGTAATCTTTTTTAGATAGACTACAATGAGAAGATCTGTCCTTAAGAGTGCGTTGAGGTCTGTAATGCACTTTCATTGACTAAAACCAGTCATTCGTTTAGAATAAACAGCATTTCAACATCCCAGTACCTCACAGAACGTCATCGTTGTGATCATTTTAGATGGGACAACAAACCATGTTCCTCAAAAGAAAAACGAAAAACAAAAAAATATTTAGTACAATATAAAACCAATGCATCTATTGACATTACATGATACATCATTGTAAAAGTCTGAAATGACTCTCAACCGGCTTTCTCTCGGCCCAACACTGGGCGACCGGCAGCGTTAACAGTTGACGATCTACTGAACGTTCAGGAAGGAGGTGCTCACGCCTACCCGCTCATGTAGTCTCCGAACAGGTAGAGGCCGTTGAGGTTGGGCGACTCACAGCCTCGGTACACGTACCCGCCCGTCACCGACTTGCCAACGCTGTGGTCGTACGCAAATATGGGCGGGACATCCTCTTTGGAGGGGAGGAGTCAGTGGTTAGAGACGGTCTCCAGCACCAACGGGCACCAACCGACAAACAACCAAACAATATGGCCTTGTTAAAATATTGTAGGTTGGTTATTTCAGGCATTAAAATAATTATTTACATTAAAATAAGATAAGATTGATAACATTGTATGAATTTAAGGTCGTGAAAATGTACAACTTTGTGACACACACAGAAAAATGGTCTCTTCCCTCTATCCATTCAGACAGTCCGGTCAGACCTTCCAACTGACCAATCCCGAGCCCTCTACTCACTGAGGGCGGGGTTGTGGCAGAGTTCACGGTCGTAGCATTCAAAGCCCTCCTTGGCGCGCCACCCGTAGTTAGCGCCGCGCTCGATGACGTCGATCTCCTCGTAGCGGTTCTGGCCCACGTCGCCGCAGAAGATCCGGCCGCGGCCGTGGCCGTCGGTGGGGTCCCCGCGGTCCATCGAACAGCGCCACATGTTGCGCACCCCGTAGGCGTACACCTCCGGACGGGTGCCCGCCTCGCCCAGGAAGGGGTTGTCGGGCGGGACCCGGTATCCCCGCCCACCGGTGTCCGTTCCGTCCACGTCGATACGAAGGACTTTACCCAATAAAGCGCTCCTGAGTCCGGCCGGAAGAGTCAAGGTTTCGATAAAGAAACAGTTTCAGGACATTTCTTTAACTTTTTAAAACACTTTCAGAAAACGTACTAAGCACTTTTTCAAAATTCTTTCAAATCTTCCTCAGAACTTTTGTAAACATTCGCAACACTTAATAACAATGTTTACAGTTTTTCGGAACGTAATTCTCTTTGGGAACCATTAGGAGAGAGTATCCATATCAATCAGTTGACCACCATGGCCGCAGAGCCCTGAGAAGGACGGCAGCCATCTTGTTCGGCCGTCCCTGCGCTGAGCCTCCTCAGCTGAAGGCTCCCCAACCTGAGCTGTGACTCACTTGTTCTGCGCGTTTCCGTGCCTCCCGAACGGATCCCCGCCCCTGCCTCCATCCCCGGTGAAGACGTGAAGGAACCCGTCCAGACCGAACAGGATCTGGCCCCCGTTGTGGTTGGCTGCCGGCTCGTCGATCTCCAGGATCACCCTGGGGAGACAGGGACCAAGGCTGCAATGACCCGCTGTATGGCCATCTCTCCAGGCTGATCTCCAGGATCACCCTGGGGAGACAGGGACCAAGGCTGCAATGACCCGCTGTATGGCCATCTCTCCAGGCTGATCTCCAGGATCACCCTGGGGAGACGGGGACCAAGGCTGCAATGACCCCGCTGTATGGCCATCTCTCCAGGCTGATCTCCAGGATCACCCTGGGGAGACCAATATATTGGAATTTGTTACATAATTGAGACGATTAACCTTTACCCAAGAATATTTTCTTATATAATAATACTGTGTTAAATAATAAAGTGACTGAATGTACACAGGCGGACGAGACCTTCCCACGCCGGACCCCCACCTCTCAGAGCCGGGGTCGGCCATGTTCTGGTCGCGCTCCGACACCCTCATCTCGCTGACGCGCACGCGCTCCAGCCGGCCGCCAGCCAGCACCGAGTAGTACACGAAGAAGCGCCCGTTGTCGCGGTACCGCGGGTGGAACGCCATGCCCAGGAAGCCCCGCTCGTCGCCCAGCCAGGGCGTGGTCAGCACCGCGCCGCTCAGGTCCAGGAAGGGCCGCTCCAGCCGGGCGCCGTCCGGCAGCAGCACCCAGACGAAGCCCACCTGCTCGGCCACGAACAGGCGCCCCGTCCCGTCGCCGCTGTGCAGCATCAGCACCGGGTTCCGCAGCCCGTTGGCCGCCTCCGCCAGACACAGCTGCAGACACCCGGCCGCCGGGGCCCCCGCCGCCGCCACGGGCCCCGGGGCCACGCCCGGCCGGAGCCCGGCGAGGACGTCGGGGTAGCAGTAGTCCCGGTCCGAGAGGCCGGCGGCCCGGCAGAAGGCGGCGGCGCCCCGGGCGCTGGCGTCCAGCAGGCGCCGGTCGTCGGTCAGCAGGCCGACCACGTGGGCGCAGCGGCCATGGAACCGGGAGCAGTAGGAGGGGCACAGGCCCGGGATCTCCCGGACGGGGGTGTAGGGGTCCTCCGCGTCGTAGAGGTGGGCCGCGTAGGGGGAGCACTCCTTTGGGGGGGGGGGGGGGGGGGGGGGGGGGGGGAAGAAGAGACCAGGGGTCACACCTGCAACCCTTCCAACAGGACAGAACCTTACAGAACCTTCACGAACGCTCAAGAATCTTACAGAACCTTCCAGACCCTTCCAGAAACGTCAAGAACCTTTCCGGAACTTTCCAGAACATTCCACAACCTTCAAGAACTTTCCAGAACCTTCCAGAACCTTTCCTTTCCACAGAGTCACGTGAAGACCACGTCAGACCCGATCGTAGTTGGTGTTTGGAGGTGCATAGTGTTGGTGTGTTCTACGTTGAATTACACCCCGGGCGAGCGCCCCGGGGGGGGGTGGGGGGTTAGTCCCTGTCCCCCTGCGAGGTCTCGCCCTGTCTCCCCTTCTCACACAGCTTCTATGCATGGCACCTTCTCAGTGGGCAGGGGCGCCTGCAGCCGGAGCGGACGCCAATATGCCAATTCCCCACAAAGTGATTCGAAAAAAATAAGAAAACGGCTTTGCAGCGCAAATTCTTTTTTTTTCTTAAGTGCTCGTGCCGCCCCCCACGTGTTATGAAAAATGGCTGCCTTGTTCGCCCGTGCCCAATACCACCCCTGCCACCAGGAATACCAACCCAAGGTCTATGTCACAGGTACAATAGCCTGCGAAGTACTGCAGAGCCAGACGTCTAGGTAACGTCCTACCCTATAATATAGCCACCAAACATGTCCTCCCCCTGTTGAGTGACTTATTGGTCTAGCTCAGCAGTTCTCAGCCTATTTCCACCTGAGACTCACTTTAACTTCTCTGCAGTTAGTTTGTGGCCAAGTTTGTGGCCTTCAATACAGTAGAGAACCCCATCATAATTATTAAAGTAGCCAAACATATGTTTTTTCAGGTGCCACGTGACCTAAAACATATGATATTGAGGATTTTATCTGTACTGTAGATTATATTTTATGTTTTTTGTTTTTTTTATGTAACAGGGGAGCTATAGTATCAGATTCAGTTAAATTTCAGTTAAGTTTGACCCACATGTACACCCCTTTAACCCCTGTGATGGTCTGGTTGATCAAGTGCTGCAAGTAAACACAGCAAGAGTATTCTTATTTACTTATTCTTTAGTTAGTAGTCTAGTAGTTATTTTTTTTTAGAAAAACCGAGGATCTAAAGCTGTGACTCGTTAAAATGTTCATAACACAAGCAAATCTCTACTGCGCGTCTTCTAGAGGTTAACTGAATTATAATCTGAGCACTATTAAGTCATAGCAATAACTTGTAATACCATTATTTGAAATATATATAGGCTATTTATAATTATAGCGGATATAGTTACATAGTTATGTAATTGTATTGGAGTTGAAACATGTAGGAGGCTTGGGACGATGCCCAGAGCCGGCTGTATGTATGTCATCACGTCTGAAGAACCAAAGTGCTTGAGTCTAAAAGTTCCATCCTACCTGGCACATGACCTCCTTCAACATGTCATCGCAGAGCTCAGAGCCCTCGGCCTCCAGGTACTCGATGATATCCCAGTATCTCTCCGCGATGAGGTTGTCCGCGTCCTGGTCGCAGCAGCCTAGCAGTTCGTACTGGGAGCAGAACTCCAGGTGAAACGGCGGTTTGAACGGCGGCTGGAAGTCCAAACACTGAGGATGGGACGAGACCTTTCCCACTGGGATGAGTGAAAACACCGATATGAGGATCAGGAAGACGCCTAGTTGGCCACAATGCGGTGTCCTTTTGGGTTGGGGTTTGGCCACGGTGCGTAAAAGCACGCACAATGCGCCACCGGAGCGGAGGGGGGCGGCAGCATGCCACGGTCCTTCCATCCTTGCTTCGTTCTGCGGGAGAAGGTGTTGCGCTGATGTGCTCTTCTGGATCTCGCTCCACCGAGTGTTTGTGCGAGTGTATTAAAGTCGTCACCTGTGTGTGTGTGTGTGTGTATGTGTGTGTGTGTGTGTGTGTGTGTGTGTGTGTGTGTGTGTGTGTGTGTGTGTGTGTGTGTGTGTGTGTGTGTGTGTGTGTGCGTTTGTGTGCATGCGTGTGTGTGTGTGTCAATCAATCGGCGGGTCATTAGATGACTTGTATTAACATGGTGTGCATCGTCTCGAACCCAAACAACCTAAACGCGAGATGCGCACGCATGCGCCCTGGCATGGTGTAAGTCTCAAAGGTGCTGACATGTATGCTTTTATGCGCTTTGTCTCCACGGCTTCCGACCAATGACAGCTCATCCTATACCCTGATGACTCACTGAACGCGTTCAACTTCAAAGTTTTGAAGATATCCAACACACATTCTTAGTTGCACTCACAGAGTTGGCGTAACCTCAGACAAGGGGCCAAATAGATTAGGAAACTGAGCACCACACGTCATGGCCACAGGCTGATAACAACCAAACGTTGGGTGTCACAGCCCCCCCCCCCCCCCCCCCCTTGTAGTGATAGGAGTCCTGGATATTACCGAGACATTATCTAACACATAATACATTTGCATAATCAGCTGAACACAGGGTTGCCTACGTCAAAACATGGCACCTTTCGCCTCCCCTTAACAAAAGGTCAGTTACAGGACCGGATTCCACGATACCATAGGCACGGCCAGCTAAAACACGCAGAGCATCACCAAGATATAATCATCAACATATCACCAGATATGGCAGACAACTCTCAGTGCTGTGGAAAAACACAGCTCCTACCAGAGGAGGACTCCTCTTGGTCAACTGTGGGACATAAGGCTTCAACGAGCACTCTCCATTGCTCTAGGTTCCTGGCAGCATGTTGGGCCTCTCCCCATGGCAGGTTCATCTGTTCCAGCTCTTTTGTTATGTTTCTGCGCCAGGTGGTTTTTGGCCTCCCGGGTTTTCTTTTGCCTGGTGGTGTCCATCTTAAGGCGACGTTAGTGATACGGTCCTGCTCCATCCTCTACACATGTCCTATAGCCATCTCAGGGCAGGCTTCTCGTTTTCATGTACAGGTCATTGTTGAAGATCTTATTAGGCCAGAACATCTGTCGTGTTCGTCGGAGGAACACCAGAGGAGGAGCCATCTGTATAAATATGCACACACACACACACACACACACACACACACACACACACACACACACACACACACACACACACACACACACACACACACACACACACACACACACACACACACACACACACACACACACACACACACACACACCCTAGCTCCGTGGAAAATTGGAGCGGCTCAGCGGACGAGCGGTTCGAATCTCCCTGAGCATAATCCTGACCTACTGTAGCCGCTCGCCAGACTGAACTGAAGCCTCATCCCTGAAAAGATCACGGCAAAGTGCATCAGTGGTTGTAGGCCTAATTGGTTTAATGTGAATTCAATTCAGTTTCTTCTAAGGGTGTCTTTAGCACAGTTCAATGAGTGCGGAATGTTACTTAAACGTTATATAGGCCTACACTGATGTTTTTTGGGGAATGTGTACATCCGGCCGTATGGCGACAGGAATGCAGCCGTCGATGCAACCCGAAAATAGTAATTATATAGATAGGCTTGGGCGATAAAACATTCCAGCGGTACTGAGCGCTTCATCTGCAGTAATATGGACCCTCTGTCAAGGCTTGCCCCCGCGAGAATTTGCATACAGCGTCCTGCGTTGCTTTGTCATCAGGGTGCCTCTTCGTGCCAAGTCCAACCACAGTGCGCACCGCCGCGTCTCTGGTGGTCCCGCGGCGCCCAGGAGTAAAGGTCTCGCTGCAGCCTGCAGGACATGGACATCCAACGTCCAAGTGCTGTCACGTGACGACAAGATGGCGGACGCGGTGAGACTCCTTAGCTGTGTCCCTAATCCTCTACGAATATTCAAATCTCCTATCCTTTACTTAACCTTTGTGGAAAACGTCATCGGGTCCAGGAGAGATGAAAATGTGCTTCCTTTCTAACATAGGAAAAGACAGCGCTGTTTAAAATGAATTCGACTCCACTTTTCCTAACCGACGTCATTGCGCGACGGGGAGTATTGCTGACCTCTAGCGTTTCTATGGTGGAACTACAGTTTTCCGAAGTTGGTCTACAACAGGGGTTCTCAAAGTTTTGACAGCTGAGGGCCAATTTAGGAACCCAAAATTTGACTGAGGTGGTGAAAAAAAACATTGCACCGTGGACCTCTGGGAGTGAGGTCTAAATCACAAAACTGAGGTTCATCCTTTCAAAGTAATGTACAGTCGGATTAAAACTAACAAATAACAGGATTGAATTGAAAGCTAGAGAGAGTCGACTTTTCTCTTTATATTTATTTATTTTTGTTAGAATTAATATTGATATAATAAAATAAAAAACGTACTGGCAATGATGGAAAAGTATAAAAAAATGGGGAACGACTTCACGTGACACATGAAGAAAGGGGGAACAGAAATTGTTTGCTTTGCAAAAAAAAAAATA
The DNA here is from genome assembly GCF_031168955.1 of Gadus macrocephalus. Taxonomy (NCBI): domain Eukaryota; kingdom Metazoa; phylum Chordata; class Actinopteri; order Gadiformes; family Gadidae; genus Gadus; species Gadus macrocephalus. The sequence goes on from NC_082386.1 coordinate 18,664,825, forward strand.
TTTTCTTGCGGTGTATATTGTGTGCTTAATAACCATCAATATATGATTTCATTTCGATTCAAATAATATGTTTCTTGGAATTGGTATCCATTATTATCAATTTTATTTTCCGCTCTTCTCTTCAAACAAACCAATAAAAAAAAGAAATAAAGAAAAGACAAATATTATGTCTCCTCCATTTCGGACACTTTGCGCTTCCTCGGGATACCGAAGATAGGTGGTAGAGTTCCTCTTGCCATCTCTCTGCCCTCCTCCGTGAAAATTGTCTGCAATGACTGCACACACACACACACACACACACACACACACACACACACACACACACACACACACACACACACACACACACACACACACACACACACCTACACACATAGTTTTTGTAGGTCATTGTTACGGTTGTGTTAATATTGGAATTCACAGCACATCTGCTTCAGAAGAACTATACCCTTCAGTATGGAGATTCTCCAACAAAGTGGAGCACCACCACTTCCTGAGATGTGTTATGTCATGCTGTGGAAGATAACAGTATATCAGTCAGAATTAACTTCCAAAGACTGCAATGAGAGTAGACTGTTTGTACTCGACTACATCATAATTATGCATTAACTTTAGCCATTTCATTTTCGTTTATTTTCCTTTATATATATTTGTATGTATCTAGTATACGATTTGAAATTTGAAATAAGTTGCATGTAATTATAACTATTATTTAAAGTGTCTGCTATCGTGGATAAATACGTTAGCTTAAGGCAGTGGCTTCCCTAATTAAATAATATTCGGGGATAAAGCCTCGGATGTTATTTAATTAGCCCCGAATATAATCTTTGGGAAAAAAATTAATAAAAATAAATAAAAATATTCATAAACATGTAGCAAGTAGCCTAGTCTAGATAGACATAGTCCTTCTGGCAAGAGAATAAACAACAACCTGTTTACCACCTCAAGTGTATTAACCTATCCTATCCCCAGTCAGACCTGTGCGAGTGTGTGTGTGTGTGTGTGTGTGCGTGTGTGCGTGTGTGCGTGTGTGCGTGTGTGCGTGTGTGCGCGTGTGCGTGTGCGTGTGCGTGTGCGTGTGCGTGTGCGTGTGCGTGTGTGTGTGTGTGTGTGACATATGTTGTGGCATCCCGCCCCTTAAACCTCGGCCCGGGCGGGTCCGAGGTGAGGTGGTCGACGGCATATACCGCCGCCACCCACTGAGTGGCGACAGAGAGCACCACTTCTCTCTCCCCAATCAGCGTGATTGGGGGACACCTGCTGAATGGAGCAGGAGCCATCTTGAAAAGGCCACGAGGACAGACAGACGGGATCGGGAACCATGGAGAGCTAGGAAGCCCATGAGACGACGCATTAGAGGCTCACGTCTCTTCCAGTTTCACAGGTTCAAGACTTTTTGAAGTAAAGTGGAGCATCTCATCTGAACCTGATGTGAGTAGAATCTGGGATTGTGGTGGTTTAACTCTCATTTGAAATTTGGACCATGAGTAAACTGTTCCTTCCTTCAAAGGTCTATCATGGATATTTAACTGCAGTTCTGTGAGTATCCCAACTTAACCATGAAGCATATCTGCAAACTGTAAGTCATTAATTTCTCATTACTCTTGGGCACATTGTTGTATTTTGGCTTCCTGGTGAGTTAACCTGTTACCTGAAAGTTGATCTGAGTATTAAGGATGTTTTATTGGTTCATGGGTTACTTAGGTGTTTGGTTTATGTTGGTATTAATGATTTGTTAAAATGGTTACAGGCTCCAAGTTATTGTTGTAAGCTGGAGTAATGGGTTGGGTTCTGATATCTTCAGTCTCCTTCATTCTTCTCTCCTGAGCTCTGCATCTTCATCAAATGACTGTTGCTTTCCTGAGGAGGGTGTGGTCTGAGTGAGCAGAGGTGCATACTGGGATACAGAGCTGTCTCGAGTCTACAGGTCTGTGGACACGCCCCCTCAGGGGAAACCGAGTGTTTGAGAAACTGTCTTGACGTCAGTTACATGGACTGGAATGTTCTTAAAGATGAAGACAGGGATTCAGAAGGAGAAACACCAGGGGGAGATGAGGGGGCTCCTCATCTCAACGACTAAAACACAACTTCAGTCTGACACAGAACCATGGATCACATTCAACAGTCCCCTCCAGGCATCGTGACTCCTCAGGAACAGTTTCATTTCCAAGAAGGTCTTATTTGGGGCCATCCCCATATGGATCCTGCTCCTCAAGAGCCACCCCCCTCCACTGGGTGGTCTTCTGAACAGATGACCTCCTTCCTGTCCTCAGGCTGACTAAAGCTGCACCGTTTGCATCTGTGAAGGCCCCTCATTCAGGAAACCACTGGACTACAAAGACATGACTTCAGAGATGTTGAATCAACCTGGGACACATTGGAGACGCCAAGCATAATCCATCACCAATGTGGGACGCCACCGAAGAATGTTGTACATAATTTACGTCTCTGGAGACATTGGTTGCTCTGTTATGGGTGCCCTGGCAGGAGAGCTGGGGGGGGGGGGGGGGGGGGTGATGGAATGTTATTTGTCATGAGGTTTTTACCCTGCATGATTGTTTGGCCTTTTATGGCTCAGTGGTGTGTGTTTGGGTTTGACATGAGATGGAAGATTTTTGAGCATCACTAGGGTTTTACTGCGCGTGTCTCCCACTCACGCCTGGCATGGGGTTGTGTGTGTGTGTGTGTGTGTGTGTGTGTGGCTTGCTTTGACGGTGATAATGTTCATACGGGGGTCTGTGTGATTGGCTTGGGATATTGGAATGGTCAACTAAATCATACCTGATGGACGGCCACACGTTTACTTGAGGGCCTCCAGTAGACATGAAGAGCCCTGAGCGACGCTCCGGAGCGAGATCCAACACACTGGGCAGGAAGGAGAGTATCCAACTCAAGTGTAAAAGGATGCAAGTGGCGTGTTCAGATCAGTGACTTCAAACTAGGACTGCACCAATCAGGATCAATGGAGGATGGACACCAAAAGGAATTTCACAAGGAGAGTCTGACGTTGGAAAGGGACCTAAATGGATATTCAAGATGACCTTCAGACCTGTAATGAGACGGCTCTTCCTATCTGGCTGGATTGATGGAGAGCCCTGTGGATCTTGTCTTGCTCTCAGTTGCACGTCTTCTCAGGCTGAACTGTATTTGTTTCGGACAGGACTAGCTGAACGATTGGTTCCCTTAAATCAGAACCAATCCGGGAACTCCAGCTAGTGCGCTCTTCGAGCTGAAGTTGTGCTCTTCAGCTGAGGAGGTGAGGAAACCTTCACTGGGGCTTCAAGGTGTAAAGAGGAGAATGTTTCAAAGTGTTCCATGGTACTCTGATGAAGACCGTTGTTGTGTTCCACTGGCTGCGAGGAAGAACCCACACATCTTCCTCTTGGCCTTTCTCCTCTGAGAATCCTGGCGCCATCTTAAAGGATATTCCAGCTCATGTAACTGTCACGACAGATTCTCAAACACTTGGTTACTCCTGAGGGGCGTGTCTATGGAACTGAAGACTTCAGACGGCACTGTATCCCAGCATGCATCTCTGCTCACTCAGACCACACCCCCATGAGTAGGATGCAGCACTCTAGTGATGGAGATGTATAGTTTTATAAGTAACGAGGGAGCAGACTAAGGTGATAAGAACACAATGGAATGTCAAGTCTGTAAATCTTTAAACCATGAAGATGGTTGGATAGTTCAGGAATTGGGCTTTTTATTATGGGCAGTCCTTTCACTCAGATGCCCACTTCTCACTGGAGCTGTACATGTGTTGGCTGGCTGGCATGATTTGCTGTGGGTGATGAGGCGGTCAGGGTGACGTTGCAGGGCTATGGTCGGCTCTCTGTGAGGTCAACGTTTAGATTTGCTCTGTATGGTTTGTACCCTGAATAATCTAGATAATTGTAAAATGTAGACATTTTTGTTTTGAATGATTTTAGGTTTAAAGTTGTTGTGGGACGTACATGGTAGTTTGGTTCTTCGTATGGTTTTGAGTGATATGACTTGTACACACTGGGTGCATAATAATGTAAATGTACACTGAATAGTAGTAATGACCAACAGCAACAAACAGATCTCCTCAAGGTAAGTCTGTTGGCTGTGTTTTGATGAAGACCATCGCTGGACTTCAGGATCTTCCTCCGTTCAGCTCAAGGTGAGGCGCTGGTTCTGTTTTTTCTTTGGTTGGTTCCGGCCGGAATGTTCGGATTCCAGTCGGACGGTTTGTGCTTCCCGCCGTGGAAGGTTCTGAGTGAGGTCACTTGATTTAGTCCCAATGGTTAGCATAGAACGTTGTAGTCTTGACAACCATAAGAAACCACCTGGTAGTTAGTTGGACGGGAGTCCCCTGAGGGAATCTGGCGGAACGTTCTGGATTGTATTTGCGTAACCTCGAGCCGTTGCCAACGTAATTTTTTTTTTCGGTCGGTTTCCATTGCCAATTGTTGCCCCTATGTTAAACAACTAAAGTTTGATATTAAATACATACTGACACGTACGTCGTACAATATATTGATAATTTCCGATGGTTGCGCCGTACTCTTAACCACGATGACGTTGCGGGACTCTCACTGCGTACAAAACCGCGTTCTACTTGCGGGCCCATTTTTGACATCAGGGAAGGCTTAACATTTTTCAAGATGGAAGATAATTTGACATTTCTTCAACGGAACCCAGCACCTGAATATGGCTGAGTATATTTGATTTAAATATCGATACTGCTTAGTGTTCTTTGTTACCTCAGCTTTTGTACGTTCTAAATATCTGCTGTCATTAATTGCCACAGAAGTTAAACCCTACCCAATGGAATGACGTTAAACAACGAGTTAACTGGATAATATAAAAGCTAAAATAATGTTCCCACATGTTACAGTAGAAGATACTCTAGAACCGTACAAGGTTAAAAAGGTAACATGTAGTTTGTCCCAAGGTGTCTGCCTCCTCACCCAGAGCCAGACCTCCACCTCCTCACCCAGAGCCAGACCTCCACCTCCTCACCCAGAGCCAGACCTCCACCTCCTCACCCAGAGCCAGACCTCCACCTCCTGTCAGAAGTCCTCCAGAACAGGTCATTGCTCTGTGTGAGTAGTCTTCTCAGGTCAGTTTCAATGCATGGCCTGAACCACTTCTTTAAACTTGTGGACTGCTCTGTCTTCATTCCCAAAAACGGGATGCTCATGTCCGGTCTCAAGTCTTTTCTGACCTTGAGTTATAAAATAATAGTTAAATGAATTGTGTAACTTGGTTTCGGATGAGTCAAATAAGTTTATTGTTGGGCAAATGCTGATATAAACCTGCTTCTGTAGCTGAAAGGCGAGGCTGAGAGGCTGGGGACCGGAGGCTTGTGGTGCCAGGGTGGACCGGAGACTGAGGCTGGAGACCAGGGGCCTGCAGCACCGGACCAGAGGGTAACCATCACCAAGCTCATCTGAAACACTAAAATCCACGCTAGTTTAGGTCTGGTTTTCATCATCTTATGACTTTAAATCTGTGCCAAGCTGTGAGTTAATTCATACGGGGGTTATGCAAGAGTCATATGAGCCATTAATGTTTCTAGTGCTGCTACGACCGTAGTGGATGAATTGCTGAACGCGACAATCTGCAGACGTTGTCTGATTTTAAGTGTTTAGATTTGTCTTCCATTTTACAAGTGAACCTCGGATGCAGGAGGTGGGGTGTGTTGCGTCCCCAGGTGATTTACTGCTGAGACCAACTGTGTTTGAAACCAGACCAGGAATCCATGGCTGAAGGAGGTGATGGAGGAGCCGTGCTGATGGAGGAGCCCTGCTGAAGGCCCTGGGCTGGTGGAGGAGCTGGTGGAGGGCCTGCCTGGTGAATGACGTCTGTCGTGGGGTAGATGGAGCCTGACTCTGAAGTGATCATCACACTCACTGCCACTTCTCGTAGAATACTGCTACCACAAACTACCAGCGTTTGTACCATATATACCAGACGACTACATCTGTTTTACCACATGTTGAAGAAACACTTCCGCTGTTTGTTTCCAGACCAGGACTCTGTCTGAGGAGAGCTGCTGGAGGAGCTGAGACGCTGGAGGATGACTAGGAATCGACCAACAAGGATTCCTCGTAAGTTTGTATTTTCTTACATGGTTGACTTAAAGGGCAAAATACAGCTGTTACTTTGACATGCGTTAACCAACTACCGCTGTTTCTTACTAGAACGTGTTTCTGGAGCGGAGGCGAGCTGGTAGGGGAGCCGTGAATCTGGAGGATGACCATCACTCTACCAACAAGGACTGTAAGTTTGTATTAACCAAACAAACTGGAAATAAAGGGCTTAAAAATAAGACAAACTACCGGTACATGTTTGTTTCCAGACTTTAGGGCCCGACTCGCGCTGTTTGTTCCAGACCAGGACTCTGGCTGAGGAGAGCTGATGGAGGAGCCAAGACTCTGGAGGACGACATCACTCCACCAACCAGGATCCTTGTAAGTTTGCCTAAAATAAACAGAGTGGACTTGTTGTAATGCAGGATTATTTTGTCCAGTACAAGCTACGGCATACTATTGTGGTTGTTTACCAGACAAACTACAGCTGCTACTTTGTTACTTGCTATTAGAGCCCAACTAATCCTGTGTTTGTTACCTTGCATTAGAGCCCAAACTACTCCTAATATAAATATAATATAAATATAAATAACTACTAATATAAAAGCTAAAATAATGGCCGTCATTCCCACATGTTACAGTAGAAGATACTCTAGAACTGTACATGGTTAAAAAGGTAGCATGTAGTTTGTCCCAAGGTGTCTGCCTCCTCACCCAGAGCCAGACCTCCACCTCCTCACCCAGAGCCAGACCTCCACCTCCTCACCCAGAGCCAGACCTCCACCTCCTCACCCAGAGCCAGACCTCCACCTCCTCACCCAGAGCCAGACCTCCACCTCCTGTCAGAAGTCCTCCAGAACAGGTCATTGCTCTGTGTGAGTAGTCTTCTCAGGTCAGTTTCAATGCATGGCCTGAACCACTTCTTTAAACTTGTGGACTGCTCTGTCTTCATTCCCAAAAACGGGATGCTCATGTCCGGTCTCAAGTCTTTTCTGACCTTGAGTTATAAAATAATAGTTAAATGAATTGTGTAACTTGGTTTCGGATGAGTCAAATAAGTTTATTGTTGGGCAAATGCTGATATAAACCTGCTTCTGTAGCTGAAAGGCGAGGCTGAGAGGCTGGGGACCGGAGGCTTGTGGTGCCAGGGTGGACCGGAGACTGAGGCTGGAGACCTGGGGCCTGCAGCACCGGACCAGAGGGTAACCATCACCAAGCTCATCTGAAACACTAAAATCCACGCTAGTTTAGGTCTGGTTTTGATCATCTTATGACTTTAAATCTGTGCCAAGCTGTGAGTTAATTCATACGGGGGTTATGCAAGAGTCATATGAGCCATTAATGTTTCTAGTGCTGCTACGACCGTAGTGGATGAATTGCTGAACGTGACAATCTGCAGACGTGGTCTGATTTTAAGTGTTTAAATTTGTCTTCCATTTTACAAGTGAACCTCAGATGCAGGAGGTGGGGTGTGTTGCGTCCCCAGGTGATTTACTGCTGAGACCAACTGTGTTTGAAACCAGACCAGGAATCCATGGCTGAAGGAGGTGATGGAGGAGCCGTGCTGATGGAGGAGCCCTGCTGAAGGCCCTGGGCTGGTGGAGGAGCTGGTGGAGGGCCTGCCTGGTGAATGACGTCTGTCGTAGGGTAGATGGAGCCTGACTAAGTGATCATCACACTCACTTCTCGTAGAATACTGCTACCACAAACTACCGGCGTTTGTACCATGTATACCAGACGACTACATCTGTTTTACCACATGTTGAAGAAACACTTCCGCTGTTTGTTTCCAGACCAGGACTCTGTCTGAGGAGAGCTGCTGGAGGAGCTGAGACGCTGGAGGACGACTAGGAATCGACCAACAAGGATTCCTCGTAAGTTTGTATTTTCTTACATGGTTGACTTAAAGGGCAAAATACAGCTGTTACTTTGACATGCGTTAACCAACTACCACTGTTTTCTTACTAGAACGTGTTTCTGGAGCGGAGGCGAGCTGGTAGGGGAGCTGTGAATCTGGAGGATGACCATCACTCTACCAACAAGGATTGGAAGTTTGTATTAACCAAACAAATTGGAAATAAAGGGCTTAAAAATAAGACAAACTACATGTTTGTTTCCAGACTTTAGGGCCAGACTCACGCTGTTTGTTCCAGACCAGGACTCTGGCTGAGGAGAGCTGATGGAGGAGGCAAGACTCTGGAGGACAACATCACTCCACCAACCAGGATCCTTGTAAGTTTGCTTAAAATAAACAGAGTGGACTTGTTGTAACGCAGGATTATTTTGTCCAGTACAAGCTACGGCATACTATTGTGGTTGTTTACCAGACAAACTACAGCTGCTACTTTGTTACGCGCTATTAGAGCCCAATACTCCTGTGTTTGTGACCTTACATTAGAGACAAACTACTACTGTGTTTGTTACCTGATATTAGGGACAAACTACTCCTGTGTTTGTTACCTTGCATTAGAACCCAACTCCTCCTGTGTTTGTTACCTTACATTAGAGACTATTGTGTTTGTTACCTTACATTAGAGCCCAATTACTACTGTTTTTGTTACCTTACATGAGAGACAAATTACGTTTGTAACCAGACCAGGAATCTGGAGGACTGAAGGAGAAGCCGTACATCTGGAAGGCAAATCCTGAGGAGCACCAGGACTCTCTTGCATTATCTGGACATAGTGGACTAGGTAGGGGGTTGGGGTTTCAACTCTCAAACCAATGGTGCCGGGTTCAAGTCCTCAGGATACAGTGATGCGTCCTTGAGCAAGGCGCCCTAAAGCCTGCCTGCTCCTTAATGACTTATCTTTGGTTCAGATAATGTTGCATCTTTTGAATATTGAACCTAATCAATGTCCTTGTTTGGTCCGGGCAGACACACCTGAGCTGAACCTCACCTGATCCTGTTTGGTCGGGGGTAGACACACCTGAGCTAAACCCGCCCTGATCCTGACATCCTGCTGGTCCCGTCTCCTCAGTTCACCTGAGCCTCGTCCTCCAGAAGACCTGCTGAGCTCAGCAGTCTGAGGCTGATGGATCAATGACCTCCAGTGGGAGTGATCTTCTTGACCCCACATGTAACCGTGTGCTTCCACACGCCTTTCCTTCACGTCTGTCACTAACCTCACTACTCTCTACTGCTTCCTCTTTTCTTCCTTCTCTGTGGTTCAAACCTTTACACGGAAGGCGCGTCTTCCTGCCCTCAGAGGGTTTAGCGTTAGGGTTGAGAGTCAGGGTTTAGAGTCAGGGACAGAGCTGGTCAGGGAGGCCTGCTTTTACACAAACCTCTTCACTTGCTTTCGGAATGGTGGTGACATTATGAAAAGATTCATTTGGGAAAATGTTTTCCTCTGCTTTCCTTTACAAAATTGTATTAAACTTCTGTCAAGTGTTTTTGTTTGTATTAAAATCCCACATTGACTTCTACATGTTTGGTGCGGTTCATTTAATTGTTCTTTAACTTGGTTAATGTCAAACTCCTGCAATACATTTAATATACATGATTGTTATTCAGCAATGTTCACATAATCCATTTTGTAAAAATATGAAACCTCCATATTACTACTAAATTCAAACTATTCATGTATTTAACAATATACATACTGCCTCGGAGGCTATTCTCGGCTACTACAACACGTTCAATCCACCATCCCGTCTCACATCGATGTACTATAGCTGTTGGGTCAAACGGAAAATGTAGTTTGGTGTGAGACTGTTGTCCAGCAGAGGGAGATGTCATACACCTTAATTATACAGGAATGTCTGTGTATTTACATTTTAAAATGTTCATGGGCTGGTCTAGTTTGTCTGCAAATAACTCTGCCTCCAGCAACAGGATTGGTCGTAACATATAAAGTGAAAGAAATAAAAGCCCAGATCTGAGGTCAGCTGCGGTCAGATTTTGGATCATGAATGTATTGAGTGAACGACGTCTGAGCTAAATATTAACCACCTGGAACTTGGTTTCCTGGAGCTCGGAGGACGGCAGGACGCGTGTTTACCTGGTCGATCAGGCCCTGAACGCAGGACCTGAACCCAGACATCCTAATCACAGACCCTGTGTTTAAGTAGCCCCGAATATAATTTTTGGGTCAAAAAAATAAAAGTAAAAATATTTATAATTATTTATAAGTACTAGCCTAGTCTAGGTAGTCCTTCTGGCAAGAGAATAAACAGTTTAAAAACATAACCTTTTTACCACCTCAAGTGAATTAACTTATCCTATCCCCAGTCAGATGTGTGTGTGCAAAGTCAGTCTCACTTGTATTAATTTTACTCTGATTTAACTTGAATGGAACTTTAGACATTAGGGGATAAGCAGCACAGCAGTCAGGTAGCTATTTTAAGCTATAATAAACTGCGCATTTTGTTTATATAGGTGAAGCATTATGAAAAAAAAATCATGCAAAATAAAGCATAGAAATCATTTTGGCATTTTCATTTTCCGTCTGGGCCAAGCCCCGGATGTTTATGATACCTAGAAACACCCCTGGCTTAAGGAGTGGACCCATCAAAAACTCATTTCGCAGTCATTAGCCAGTGACGTCAGTGGGGTGGCAAGCGGAATCACGTGACAGCACTTGGACGTTGGATGTCCATGTCCTACAAGCCGCAGCGAGACATTATAGGAGTACAGGGCGAAAAGACAGACGAAAAATAGGATTAGGGGTTATGAGAAGGCATTTTTGTAACAATTGATTGTTTACTAATAGGAATGTACAAATAACATGCAAGCATAGAACTAAAAGTAGTCACAAGATTCGGAGCTTTCAGACCCTTACCAAACTAAAGCTACGCCAGTCTAAATAAAAGAGGGATAATACAGTAATAACCTTTTACTTAATCCATAAATAGTCGAAAAAACCTCCGTTGCTATACCTACGTTTAAAATCCATCGTTATGTTATAAATCGACACAGATGCCGGCCGGTGCAGGTGGGGTCGCTGTGCAGAGTGTTTGAACTTGCACCAATTAACCACCAGGGGGCAGCACGCTCTGCGCGCTGACCTTTGAGCACACAAGGAACCGGAAACCCGTCACGTCATTTAGCTCGGCATTTGTTTACGATACGACCGGAGCAGACCATAGTCGATTCTGTCAACACAATAAACTCCCCACAATATACCCCAGCCTTTAGGCCTAGAACTCCCCATAAACCGGGCTGTGTTGGTGGGGGGCCGGGATCGACTGGCACCGTGCGTCTTCTGGCGTCGCTGTTGCTTTAAGCTGCCGAAGGGAGACCCTGCGAAACGGGTCCCTGGACCCTGGAGGAGCCGCGATGAGCTCCGAGCAAGAAGACCACCAGAGCGACGGGGAGGAGGAGGACGAGGACGACGCGAACCGTAGTGCAGGGCACCGAGCCGGGGAGCCCGAAGGAGAGGACCGTGCCGATGACGATGAAGAGGATGGTGATGATGATGAGGGGGGCGAGGTGGCTGACAGCAGCGCTGGACAGGTTCGCGAGGATGTTTGTGAGCGCAGCGGTGCGAGTTCCCCTGCGGGAGAAGTTGCTGCCTCCACCACTACCTCC
>NC_082386.1:18678919-18761449 GCF_031168955.1 Gadus macrocephalus
CTCCCCCCCCCCCCAGATGGAGGAACGTCTGCCTCGAGGGCCAGTGGATCTTCTCGCCACGGCAACGACTCCAGCAAGCTCCACCCCCACAGAGAAGGTCAGAGAGACATCACTGATAAGAATTCGTATTAATAATCAATATCATTGATAATCAATATTATTAACGCTGATTATTGCCGTTGCTCTGACGGAATGCCCCCATGAAGTCTCTGCCCCTCTCATGATGTCACCTCCCCTCTCATGAAGTCTCCGCCCCTCTCATGAAGTCTCCTCCCACTAATGATGTCTCCGCCCCTCTCATGAAGTCTCCTCCCACTAATGATGTCTCCGCCCCTCTCATGAAGTCTCCGCCCCTCTCATTAAGTCTCCGCCCCCTCATGATGTCACCTCCCCTCTCATGAAGTCAACTCCAGTAATGATGTCACCTCCCACGTCATGAAGTCATCTCCCCTCTCATGATGTCACTACCCTATCATGATGTCCCCTCATTTCTCATGATGTCTCCTCCCCTTTCCTGATGTCACTTCCGCCCTCTCATGATGCCACCTCCCCTCTCACGATGTCACTTCCTGCCCCCCAGGCCTGTCCCCCAGGAACAGCCTGGAGGTGCTGACCCCGGAGATCCCGGGGGAGAAGGACCGGGGCAACTGCATCACCTCCCTGCAGCTGCACCCCAAGGGCTGGGCCACCCTCATCCGCTGCTCCAGCAACATGGACGACCAGGAGGTGAGCCCGCCCCCCCTCCAGCACCACCTCGCCCCCCCCACCCCCAGCTCCACCAGCACACACACAGGCAGAAGTGTGTGTGTGTGTGTGTGTGTGTGTGTGTGTGTGTGTGTGTGTGTGTGCTCCAGCTCTCGAGGCGTGAGTCTGTACTCTGCTCACTGCTCACAGCCCTCCCCATTCTGGACGGCGACCCGGAGACCCACGGAGCTCCCCCGCCGGCTGGGAGCGCACAGCGGTACCCGGACCAGGGGACCGGAGGGGCCGGTGTAATTAGAGGACCGGGACCTGTGAGCAAACCCTCCCCGCCCCTTCAGGGTAACTCCCAGGGCAGGCGGGGGGAGGCGGTGCTAAGGGGACGGAGCAGGCTTAGAGACGGAGCAGGCTTAGGGACGGAGCAGGCTTAGGGACGGAGCAGGCTAAGGGACGGAGCAGGCTAAGGAAGCTGCAGGCTGGGTTCACCGCGGCTCCTTATGAATGTATAAATACAACGTCTCTCTCTCTCTGCACTCTTTCTCCCTTCCCCCCCCCCCCCCCCCCCCCAGTGGACGTGCGTGTACGAGTTCCAGGACGGGCCGGCCACGCGGCCCCCCGCCTCCCCGCGCTGCTCGCTGCGCCTCACCCACTACATCGAGGAGGCCAACGTGGGGCGGGGCTACATCAAGGAGCTGTGCTTCAGCCCCGACGGCCGGCTCATCTGCTCGCCGTACGGCTACGGCGTGCGCCTGCTGGCCTTCGACGGCCGCTGCGGCGAGCTGTCGGACTCGGTGCCGGTGCGCACGTCGGTGCTGCGGGAGGTGCGCTCGGTGTACTCCCACAGCGACGTGGTGCTCACCACCAAGTTCTCCCCCACCCACTGCCAGCTGGCCTCGGGCTGCCTCAGCGGCCGCGTCTGCCTCTACCAGCCCCGGTTCTAGCGGCGGCTAGCGGCTAGGGGCGATGGCGGCGGCTAGCGACGGCTAGTGGCGGCGGCAGCTAGCGACGGCTAGTGGCGGCGGCAGCTAGCGACGGCTAGTGTGGGAGACAGCTAGCGACGACGGCGGCGGCAGCTAGTTGCAGCGGCGGCTAGCAACGGTGACGATGGCTGGCGGCGGCTAGCGGCGGCGGCGAAGGCTAGAGGCGGTGGCTAGCGACGGCGGCTAGTGGTGGCAACGGCTAGCCACGGGGGCTGCGGCTAATGGCGGCTAGCGACGGTGGTGGCGGCGGCGGCTAGCGATGTCGGCGGGTACGGCTAGCCTCAGCGGTGGCTAGTGACAGCGGCGGCTAATGACTGAGGGCCCCTTATGAGCGCCCCCTACTGTGAGAAAGCATAGCTGCGGTGCTTTCTCAGAGAAGGGGGCGCCCAGTATAGTGTTTTTGAATCGGGTGTCGGCGATGTTTGAAAATGTAACTTTTTTGAGGTTGGTTTGAATCGAGCGTCGCGGGATCAGTTGCTAGCGTCGGTTGGCACGTCTGGACGCGGGAAACAAAGTCTGACGGTGGGCCACCGCTGGTAGAAACCGCGGGCGACTGACTTGTTGGCGCTTTAGAGTCATGGAAACGGACTACAACTCCCACGGTCGGTTGGACTACAGGATTGTATTGGAGGGTTTTTAAGTAACATTGACGTGTCTGTTTAGAGGTAGGAGTGAAAGGACTACAACTCCCAGGGTCGGCTGGACTACAGCATTGTATTGGAGCCTTTATAAGTAACATAGACGTGTCTGTTTAGCGGTAGGAGTGAAGGACTGGAATATAACCAGGGGATGGAAGCGTTTATAAAATACATTTTAAAAAGGCGTTTAAATTGTCAAAAATATGGGAGGAGCTTGAACCAACATGCCCATGGTGGACTTATGGACAACTTGACAAGAACCTGGAGAAACGTACTTAGACGACACAGTATCTCACTCTATGGAGTCCCATCGGCTTCCATTCTAAACGTTCAGTTGGCTGTTAGTCCAGTAGCCAGTATCTATAGAGGTAGCTCATTTACACATTGTTTATTAACTATCGACCGAACTTGACATTGCGGGACAATCTTGGAAGAAACCGAGCGGAACCACAGAGAGAGGAGAGCGATGGTGGAGGAGAGGAAATGTATGTGTTTGTATTTTTCCTGTTGTCTTAAAAGTCCCTTCTGCCGTTATTGCGTTGCTCTGCCCTATCCCGCCACTAGCTGGTGCTGTTCTTCTGCTTATACCATCTGAATTCGCCTTGCTTCGCCTTTCCCTCTTGTCCTCACCTATCTGAACCCTGCGCTGTCTGCAGGCTGCGTTCTCCTAGCCCACCCGCACTGTCTGTGAATGTTTTCTTATTGGAAACCCTTCTCGTCTGGTGTAGTTCCCACGGCTGGGCTGCTGTTTTGTCCTAATGAGACTTTATATTCCCCCTCCGCCCTCTATGACCTCTCCTCCTATCACCTCTTTCGTCACTTTAAAAGGAGCGTTTCACTGTTTCCTGGAAATACTTGTTATTCTCCCGCACACAGACGCACATGTGTTATCCAGCTTGTGAGGTCGCAAACGGGGGGCGCAGTGCAATCAGGACCCCGGCCCGGACGGACGCTCTCTCCCGCTTGGGATGTCACAAAGGCTCTCGGAGCGGCCCGTGGACCTCACGCCTGTCGGTGACCGCCTGGAGCAGAACTAATGAACGCTCCGGTTAACGTTCCCATTGGCTCGGAGCAGACGCCTGGGTTATATATAACAACCGTAACGACGCTACGTAGTAGATGGTATAGTACTGTTGTATAAACATCACCTAGAACAGAGTTTATTCTACTACTATGCACACCAGCTTTTCCGTACTTTATAACTTCTTCTTGTTCAGACGAAGGCGATTCCTCACGTTTTTCAGGCGCCGAACCCGCGACAGTGTTGATGTCCTGTCATTCATGAACCTCGTGTCTTGGACAGTGTTGGTGTCCGGTCACATTTCACCATCTGAATCTGAGATCTCTGACAAAAGTGAATTTAAAGGGAATGATTGTATTAAAGCGATGGTTGGGTTACATTTGGTTCCTGGAATTCTAATTCAAAAGACCACAAAATGCCTTCCCTCCCTCTAAAACAATTTAGCTTTACCTCTTAGAGAATCAGATTCCCTCTTGTAGTCCATTTGGTTTACAGATGAGAGACAGACTAAAACATCATTTTAAATGGAGCTCAAAAGTTGTTCAATATTTAACCCTGCTTTTAATCCACTAAGAGAAACGACAAAACCGGAGTTTTAGATTTTGTTGTCTGTCTGTTTGTTGTTTTCAGTTGGTGGAAATTGAAATTGTTGTTTTTTTCAGGGCTGGTTTGTCTTACCTGACCACAGTATGTCGTGTGTAAAAGAAATATGTTAAACACCCAGTGTTGTCAAGGTTGATACTATTATGGTACTCGTTATTATGATAATAAAAGGTAACTTGTTTGCACTATTTCGTTGTGATTGAATGACCCATGCGCGACGCGACACCTCACAACGACCACTAGAGCGCAGCAAATCACCCAGAGATAAATAACGGGACATTCAACATCTCAATTTTACCTTTAAGCAACCATCCCTGAAAAACTCCCGGACAATATTCACAAGAATACAGATTGAAAAAACAAAACATTTATGAAAAATGCATCATGTTAGGAAATACGTCCCCCATCAGACCAGCTGCCGACATATTCTCTGATCCCCTCAGATAAATCTCTTCACTAATAGCAATCTTTTCACAATAAAAGCCACGGAGCGCCGTAGCGGACTAAGAACCAAACAGAAAACACCACAACATTAATAAAATATTAATCAACACAATTTTTTGAACCACACATCCCCTGTTCTTGGTGTGTTTATATAATTCAGTGGCTGTTCATTACTTAATTTGAATCCATGAAAAAGCTCCAGTTCTTTAAGTCCTTTCCAACGTCTTCAATTGCCTGTCTCTCCTCCTCTTCCTCCTCCTCACTCCTTCTCCTCCTCACTCCTAGTCGTCCTCCCCCTCACCCCTGCTCAATCCTCCTCCTCCTCCTTCCTCACGCCTCCCTCCTCCTCCTCCTCCCTCCTCCCTCCTGCCTCCTCCTCACGCCTCCCTCCTCACTCCTCCTCACTCCTCCCTCCTCCTCACTCCTCCCTCCTCACTCCCTCCTCCTCCTCACTCCTCCCTCCTCCCTCCTCCTCCTCCTCACTCTTCCTCCTCCTCCTCACTCTTCCTCCCTCCTCCTCCTCCCTCCTCACTCCTCCCTCCTCCTCACGCCCTCCTCCTCTGCTGCTGCTGCTGCTTCTCCCGCCGCTGGTTGAGGACCTTAGTGGTGACGCGCAGCTTGCGGAGCCGCAGGGCGCGAAGCCTCAGCTGGAGGTCCTGCGGGACCTTCCCGCCCTTGGCTCGGATGTCCTTCAGCCTCTGGAGCGGCGTCTTGACCAGGTGGAAGTCGCAGGGCGTGGCCCGCGCCTCCATGCCCACGCGGCAGCTGCGGGCGGCGGGGAGGTATCCCTCGGCCCACGCCACCACCCGGTACTCGCCCGGGTTCAACAGGCGCCAGTAGTCCCCGTCCGCCGCTGGGGAGGATGGACAGACAGATGGGAGTGACGGGAAAGATGGAGAGAGGGACGGACTTTTTGTTTGCATTTTTTATCTGCTTTATCATAGAGTGAGATAGACTGGACGGTATGGGAGATAAAGGGGAGGACATAAAGCAATGGACCACGGGCAGGAATCGAACCCGGGGTCGCGGCGAATAGGACTGTGCCTGAACGGTAAGAACCCTAGCCACCGGGGCGCCACCTGGGACGGACATGCTGAGTCATGTGCGTTGAAGAACAGTGGAAAAGCTTCTGCTGGACGGAGACGGTCCTGTGGTGAACCTTTCCGAGGACTGCTTTCAGCACCAGATGCTTTTAAACATCAGGCATGGAAAACGTTCCAGTTAGCCACGGACTGTATTGCATTGGAGGGGCGAGTTTGCCACCGACTGTATTGTATTGGATCATGTACACGTCTAGTGTGCAGTGGCACATGTATTCCTTTACCTTTCCTCCAACCTAAAGCCTAAAGCAGGCAGAGCGCAAGTTTAGCCTCATGTGCAGCTACTCACAAACAAGAACTCGATTCCTCGTATTAATGACTGAACGTGCCTTGGATTTAGTTGAGGTGTTTCCTCCGAATTGGACTTGACATGTCTGGGCCGACGCCGTGCGGCCTGTTCTCTGGTGTCCGTGTGTTGGGGTGGGGGGGGGGGGGGGGGGGGGTTTACCTGTGCGGATGTCGTGGTCGTGGTCCTCCACCTTGATGATGGCGTCTGCCAGGCCCCTCCTGGTCATCTTGTCCCTGACCACGCCCTTAATCCCTCGGTGGACCTGGGGGAACGCAGGGGGGACTTCACTACCGGCTGATTGGTCGGCTCCTCTTGCATCTTTCAATACTTTTGAGAGGAAACTTCCTAACTAGAAGGCTGCTAACCAGGATCACTGACCTGCTCCATGTGGACCTGCAGGGCACTCACTAGCAGGTTATTCACTAGCCGGCTACAAACTAGCAGGGTGCTAGCCAGGGCCACGCACCTGCTCCATGTACACCGGCAGGGTACTAACTAGCAGGGTACTAACTATTAGGGTACTAACTAGCATGGTATTAACCAGGGACACCCACCTGCTCCATGTACACCAGCAGGGTACTCATTAGCAGACTACTAACTAGCAGGGTACTAACCAGGGCCACCGACCTGCTCCATGTACACCAGCAGGGTACTAACTAGCAGGGTACTAACTAGCAGGGTACTAACTAGCAGGGTACTAACTAGGGCCACCCACCTGCTCCATGTACACCAGCAGGGTACTCATTAGCAGACTACTAACTAGCAGGGTACTGACTAGGGCCACCCACCTGCTCCATGTACACCAGCAGGCAGGGTACTAACTAGCAGGCTTCTAACCAGGGCCACTCACCTGCTCCATGTAGACCAGGATGGTACTAACCAGCATGGTACTAACTACCAGGGTACTAACCAGGGCCACTCACCTGCTCCACGTAGACCAGGATGGTACTAACCAGCATGGTACTAACCAGCAGGGTACTAACCAGGGCCACCCACCTGCTCCATGTAGATCAGCAGGGACTCCTTGTTGTTCTCCCACTCCTGGGGCAGCTCGCTGACGTGAGGGTACTTGTCACAGGACAGCTCCACCGTCACCTCGAAGCAGTTGGTGTGGAAGTAGCTGAAGTCGCCCATACCTGACCGCACACAACGAGACCACACCCATAGTCAGTCGCTACGGCAACCAGGAGGACGCCCACGCAACTAGCGACGGCTAGTCTCTGCAGTCACCGACTTGCGTCGTCGTACCTGACCGCACACTGGGATACTGGACCACACACATACACGTCAGTCGCTACCGCAACACCACCACTACCACTAACGACAACTAGTTTCTACAGCGACCGACTAGTTTCCATAGTTACCCCAGTAGCTATGGTAGCTTCAGTATCTTCCATTCCCATAGTAACCGCAGTAGCCTTAAAAAACGGTGCAATGCTGCAGTGTCTACAGTGAGTTCCGACGAGTGCGGTTCAGAAAGACGGTAAAGTGATCGCCCGCGATGGACAATCGGAAATCTACATCGGAGGGTCACCGAACAGATCGGCCGACGACGCCGGTCGCCGCGGCGACACTCACTGCCGGGGACGGTGTGCCAGGCGCCGCCGTTGACGATGTTGCGCGTGCGCTGGAAGTCGTCCACGTGGCACATGCGGCGGTCGGGGTTCAGCATGGCCAGGTTGGTGGAGGCGTAGACGGTCGCCAGCCAGCGGAAGAAGCTGTCGTCCGGGCTGGCCGTGTACTCCTTGGGCGCCCAGTCCTTGGTGCAGTCGTGCGGGTACACCACCACCAGCTCCCCGCCGTGGAGGCTGGCGCTCAGCACGAAGGGGATGTCCTGCATCCAGCTGATGACCGCCCGCGTCTCTGGCGCCACCTGGGGGTGGAGGGTGGTGGAGGTGGGGTAGAATATTAGGGTTTTATCACATGCATTGAAACAACGCGTGTAAAGTGTAAGACACATATTTTATAGTTAAGTTCAGGTAGTAGGTAAGAGATGGTTAGTTAAGTACTAGGTTAGAGATGGATAGGTGAGTACCAGGTTAGATATGGTTATTTTTAGGTACTAGGTTAGAGATGGTTACTCTAGTTATTTGCTTGGAGATGGTTAGTTTAGTTATTAGCTTGGAGATGGTTAGTTTAGTTATTAGCTTGGAGATGGTTAGTTACGGTACTACTAGGATAGAGATGGTAAGCTCAGTTTTTAGGTTACAGATGTTCACGCTATGTCAGAGTTTATGGGTAAGTTCTGCCGGGATGGACGGATAAGGGTCCAGTCATCGTTCTGATATGAGCCTCAGTTACAAACAAGCCGATGGTTATCTTAGAAGATGCCGAGATAGCACCAGTCTGCCTGAAGCTGTTCTCTGGCTCTGGCTCTGGATGACTCAGGGTGACGAGAAGCTCAAGAGATACATTTACGTGGAAAACACATAAAAAAAACTTGTGTTGGACCGTCTGGATTCACGTTGTGTCTCGTCTGTGTCTCTGAGACGCCAGCAGATGTTCGGGGTTAGCTGAATGGTAATGTCTTGGATCATCCTGTTTTCCGGGCAGCATCCTTTGTTTTCCCTAGTCAGCGGCTTTATTCGGGACAGTACTTCCTGTCCTAGAACAAACACACAAAACCCCACACAAACACACACACACACACACACACAGACACACGTTCCTGCCTTAAACACATACACACACACAAACACCTACACACAAACACACACACACATACACACACACACACACACATACAGACAAACACACATTTGATTAGCTTACACATACACACACAGCCGCACACACACACACACACAGACACACAGACAAACACACGTTCCTACAGCCACACCAACACCCACACAAATTGGACACAGGGTTTAGTCTTTGGGGTTCGAGGTTTGGTTGGTTTCATTTTAGGGTTAGGTTAAGGTTTAGGGTAGTTAGTCGTTTTTTTGGGGGGGTTAGAGGTTAGGGTGAGGTTATATTGTGAGGCTTGAGAGTTGGTTCATTCTCATAGTGGGTTTCGGTCTAGTGTTAGGGTTAGGGTCAGGGGTTAGGTTATGGTTAGGAGGTCCTACAGGCGGACCTACTAAAGTTCTGCTGTTTAGTCATTTAGTGGACACTTCAATCCAGAGTGACTCGTAGGGAATCTCTCTCAGATACGCATCGTTGAGGAGCCGGTAGGGGGTTAGGGGGCAGCTTGCTCAAGGGCATGGTAGAACCGGTAGACTGTGGACACTGGGAATCAAACCCAGAACCTACCATGGCCTCCTCCTTGGTGTAGTACTCCGGGATGGGGACGTAGTGGTTGGGTACTTTGGTCTTCCCCCACGCGGCCACCTCCTGAGCGTCCCACAGGATGTTGTTCAGGTCCGGGAAGTTGTGGTTCAGGTCGATGCCCTCCACGCTGTAGCGGCCGAGGGCCCAGCCCGACAGCTCCGAGCCCTGCAACGCCCCCCAGACCCGGGGACAGAGATGTTCAGGGTTCTGAACCACACAGGGGGCGGGGCAGGCAGTCCACGGGGAGGGGCTTACACTGTGTGAGGTTCTTGAGATTTGGGTTTGGGTTTTTAAGAGGGAAGGGCTTTTAGTTTGAAAATATCGATATAATGGGAGGAGCTTATAGGGGGGAGGAGCATCAAGCCTATGGAACTTTAGCTTTAAGCTAAAAGGGCCCCTATTTACCCCCAGTCGGAGCAGTTTTTTTTTAAATAGCTCGTCATTGCTAACCAGACTCTTACCTTGTGGTAAATAGAGGCCCTTTAATGTTGGGAAAGTGGGGTTGATTAGGACCTTAAAGAGGGGAGGGCGTATGAAATGAGACGTCCGGGGAGGAGTTTAGGGGGGAGGAGCCTCAAGCAGATGTAACTAGAGATTTGGAAAGAGTCGGAGGTGGGAGGAGCCTACAGTGGGAGGGGCTAGATAGTGGGAGGGGGTTTCGATGGGAGGTGACTGGGTGGGAGGGGCTTAAGGCTTAGAAGGCGCTAGGTGTGGGAGGAGCCTACCTTCTCATAGGCGGTCTCGTAGCCGTCGGGGTTCATGGAGGGCAGCAGGTGGATCCTGGTCTCGGTGACGAGCCGTACGATTCGCTGGTTGCCGCGCTTGTACTCGCGACACATGTACTGCATGAGGTTGAGCAGCAGCTCCCGGCCAAGGACCTCGTTCCCGTGCATGTTGGCGATGTAGCGGAACTCCGGCTCCCCTGCACCCGGAGGACACTTGGATTAGGTTACAGGTCATACAGCGGATTACATTACATTACGTTAGGTACTCAAATACTATATCTGATTACAGATTAGATTTGGTTAAATTAGGTATTATAATGTTCCGTTAGAGATTGGATTACATTCAATTAGGTACTCAAATATATTTGATTCGATTGAATTAGGTACTCAAATATATTCGATAACAGATTTGATTTGATGATGTTTAATTAGGTACTAATATTCGATAATAGAGATAGATAGAAAATTGGATTAGATCAAATAAAGTTAAACTTAAATTAAGTACTATTAAATTAGAAATTTAAATTCAGTATGATGACATTTTATTAGAGATAAGATTAAATTAAATACTATAATACGAGGGAGGACATTACATTAGTTACAACATGTGATGTAGCTGTGCATCTCTTGCAGTGCAAACTAAAACATGCTTCAACTCTTTGGCACTGATTTGGAGATTCGTAGTGTTTATCCAGTCACACAGGAAACATCAACTAACCATGATTATGTATGTGTTGAATGGACTCATTCAATAAACAATTCAAACAAGAAAGGAAACTTCTGGAACTAAACAGCAGGCGCAGCTGAAGGGAAAGGTTTGTGTTTCACATGAATAAACAAAATAAATATATAGTATATATTAATACTAGTTATATAAAGTTGAATTTCAACAGCAGTATCTTGGCAGTAAGTAAGATTTGCTGTTTACTTTTGGTGTAAGATTTGCCGTAGATTTTCCGGGTCCTTGAGACCCAATCATTTAGGAATGATAACAAAAAATAACATGTGGGATTAAATCCACCAAATGAAATGTCAAAGCTGAAACATTAACTCTAAGAACTAAACAATCTGGCAGAAAACTTGAAGGTCCCACACATTTCTTTCAACCAAACTGCCATTCCTTACAGGGCATAAATCACGGCAATTATCACTCTGATCATCACAATAACAAACCATTCACCCAGCCCCAGTACAGCCATCCGCAAAGAGGCCCGTCCTTGTGAAACAGTCTCTCCCCGACATCCTTGAAGTACAACCGGCTTGCTAGCTGCTCTCGATACGTAGGCGTTGGCAGAGCGGGAGCGTCCACCAGCGTTGCCAGATTTGGCCCGATTGGGCCCGGAAATCTGGCCCAATCTGGCAACATTGGCGTCTGCAGCATTCAGGCCAAGTCACGCAAACTGCAAGCCAAACCAAACATGGCCGCCTCTCTGACCTCAGCAGGAAGGGATAATCGTTCACTTTCACAAGAGACCCAGAGAGAGCCTTTATCTGTCTGTTTACTCTGGGCCTGGCAGTCTCTCCCTTCCCGCAACCCCAGGGAGACTTATCGGCAACTCATGTCTTAAACAAAAAGTACGAAGGCTAAAGGGGGACCGGACCGGACCGGACAGGCCCCTGAGTGCCCCCCTCTCCAGAAGCACTGCCAGGACTCGGGTCTCTGCGTGTATACACTGGTGAGTGTTGTGTGCTCTAGGCTTGGTTTACGATTCCAACGACTCCATACGTCAAACAAAACAGTGGTGAGTCATTACAGACCCCAGTTCTATTTATTCACGGGGCGGACATCTTGGTTCTTAACAGCCATCTTGGTTCCATCGTGGTTCTTGACACTAGCTGGAGCCAGGATAGAACCAATATAGAACCAAGAGGGAACCAAGTTGGAGCCAAGATGGCTGTTAAGAACCAAGATCGAGCCAAGATTGAACCAAGAGGGAACCAAGATGGAGCCAAGATGGCTGTTAAGAACCAAGATCGAGCCAAGACTGAAACAAGATGGACGAAGAGGGAACCAAGATGTCTGTTTCGGTTAACAAGTCCCCTAACACAAAATGGGAATCAGAAACATGACCCAGAATGTGATTTAGGAGAATTCCAAGTGAAGAGATAAAGGCACCAGGTACAGGTTCCTTGTGAGACCTCTGAGGAAGACTGGGCAGTTTCTCCTCACCCAACTCGTGTTTCCCCGGGTTGTCTGAGATCTCCATGACGTAGAGCTTGAGGCCGTTGTAGCTCTTCCCGATGGTGTAGATCCGCGTGATGTCCGGACACTGCTGGCTCACCTCCCTCATCAGCTGGAGGATCGGGAGAGAGTCGGTTTCAGTTGGGGTCGTTAGCAAAGATGTTTTAGCTAGGTTTAGCGGGAGCGTGATGCTTACCTTCCTCATCTCCATGTAGTTGTGATGTCTGAAGTCAAGACCGTCCTTGGAACCGGAGTCTGCCTCGTGGCGCTGGCCTTCAGACCGACCTACGAGAAGAAGGGGGGAACCGGTCAGAACCGGACAGAACCGGTCAGAACCGGTGAGAACCAGTCAGAACCACTTTAGTCAGGATTATTTTGGCTCCAGACCTCCTGGACTAGATGATCGGAAGGATTCGTGTCAGGAACTGATCGGCGAGAACTTAGTAGACATTGTAGAAGTCCGTAATGTCCAGATGAGTTCTCCTACTGTGTTCCAATGTACACTTTTTAACCCAACATATTTTTTGGACGAAATGTGTAAAAAAGGTCCCTCAGCGTAAAACTTTTGTGGACCACTCAACTCAATTCAGAACTAATCATTCAAATGGAGCGATTGAACACTAATCCCGTGAGTTCCATTTCATGGGCCCTGAAACACCCTTATCTCCCAGGATCATCAACAAAAAAAACGTGTCTTCCACAAAAGGAGAGATGTTCCTGGTCGCCGCGTACCGGGAACCCTGCAGCCCAGGATCTCAGCCCGGAGGCAGACGGTGCCGTTGATGAACCAGGTCTGGGGGTTGATGCGGAGGTAGCGGGCCACGGTGGGGGTCGCCAGGGCGCCCAGCACTGGCGTGTACTGGTCCCGGTTCCCCTCGAACACCTGGAGGTGGGGCAGCCATGGGGGTCAGATCGACGCTGGAGGTCTCCTGTGAGACCTTTGACGTAGGGTTAACCTCACAATTGTTAGTGCTTGGCACTTGGTTCTATGAACATCCTTTCTGTACCGACAGCCATATATTGTTTCTCTTCCTTCTTACAAATGTACTTATGTACTTAAATAAATAGATAAAAGCGTCTGCCACATTTCATCATTGCACCGATGAGCCCCCCTTTAAGATCTCCACGGCTGGACTCACCATCTCCTGGGATCCGTTCATGCAGGGCACCCAGTGGATCGAGTCGTTGCTCAGCTGAACCTTGTAGGTCTCCACCCAGTCCCAGCTAGAGGAGACCAGCACGGGGTCAAACAGAGGTCAAACCGAGATAACACACCGGGACGGGGTCAAACTGAGAGCACACACCGGGACAGGGTCAAACAGAGGTCAAACCGAGAGAACACACCGGGACGGGGTCCAACAGAGGTCAAACCGAGAGAACACACCGGGACGGGGTCCAACAGGGGTCAAACAGAGAGAACACAACGGGACGGGGTCAAACAGAGGTCAAACAGAGAGAACACACCGGGACGGGGTCAAACAGAGGTCAAACCGAGAGAACACACCGGGACGGGGTCCAACAGAGGTCAAACAGAGAGAACACAACGGGACGGGGTCAAACAGAGAGAACACACCGGGACGGGGTCCAACAGAGTGGTCAAACAGGGATGGGGTCAAACAGAATGAACCCACAAGCGAATATTAGGCTAGCGGGAAGTGTTGGTCATTAGAGAGAGTTATCGTCTGTGGTGGACGCTTGAGTTTAAACAACGCCAAGTAAATGTTTGATGACCCTCCCTCCCTTAATAAGGGATTTCAAACAGAGTAACGCGATTCACTGAAAGCCTGTTTGATCAGATTCCTGTTATTGTGACAGAGCAGGATTAGTCACACTAATGTTTATAAATGTATCGTGATGAGATGGCGTGACAAATCTAAAATCCCCTTCAACGCCAGGGTGAATATTGCTTAACAACGATTTAAAATGCCTCCTTCCCAAGCATTTTTCTATTTCAATTTCCAGTCTCACTGAGATGGGGGGGAGGTGGAGGACGGGGGATTTGGGAGGAGGATGTGGGAGAGGGCGAGGAGAAGGAGGAGGAGGAGGAGGAGGCGGAGGGGGAGGAGGTCGGCTGACCTCCAGACGGAGCTGCGACCCTGGAGGATGACGGCGGTGAAGAGGGTCATCTCGACCGCGTCCATCTCCAGCCACTGCAGCCGGTCCTGATGCTGAGCGCACCACGCCCCGTCGTACAGGTCGCCCTCCTCGATGCCCGACTGCAAATACAGCCCATAATAAATCAGACATAAACCCATAATCAATAATACATAAACCCATAATCAATAATGGATAAACCTATTATCAATACAGACATCACACCCATAATCAATAATGAATAAAACCATAATCAATAATGACATCTAATGATAATCAGTAATAAAATCACACCCATAATCAATATGGATAAACGCATAATCAATAATGACATCACACCCATAATCAATAATTACATCTTATGATTATCAGTAAGATTATCACCAGATAATACACCATCCTCCACATCTACATACACCATCCTCCATCACTAAATACACCATCCTCCACCTCTAAATACACCACCCTCCATCACTAAATACACCATCCTCCACCTCTAAATACACCACCCTCCATCACTAAATGCACCATCCTCCACATCTAAATACACCATCCTCCACCACTAAATACACCATCCTCCACCACTAAATACACCATCCTCCACATCTAAATACACCATCCTCCACCACTAAATACACCATCCTCCACCACTAAATACACCATCCTCCACCACTAAATACACCATCCTCCACCTCTAAATACACCACCCTCCACCTCTAACACTAAATACACCATCCTCCACCTCTAACACTAACTACACCACCCTCCGCCACTAAATACACCACCCTCCACCACTAACACCAAATACACCATCCTACACATCTAAAACTAAATACACCAGCCTCCACCTCTAACACTGAATACACCACCCTCAACCTCTAAATACACCACCCTCCACCACTGAATACACCAGCCTCCACCCCTAACACTGAATACACCACCCTCCACCTCTAAATACACCACCCTCCACCACTGAATACACCAGCCTCCACCCCTAACACTGAATACACCACCCTCCACAACTAAATACACCACCCTCCGCCACTAAATACACCACCCTCCACAACTAAATACACCACCCTCCGCCACTAAATACACCACCCTCCGCCACTAAATACACCATCCTACACCTCTAACACTGTATACACCACCCTCCACCTCTAACACTGAATACACCACCCTCCACCTCTAACACTGAATACACCACCCTCCACCTCTAACACTGAATACACCACCCTCCCACGCGTGCCTCCCTCGGACTGGGTCCCTGGTTCCTGAGCCCTGACCTGGATGTTGAGCCGGCCCCTGTGGGCCCCCAGGCCCGGCCTCTGGACGGAGGAGGCCCGCAGCTTGTTGTCGTCCACACGCAGAGACTCCAGGCCCAGCGGAGGACACTCTGCAAGGGGACACAAGCATGAGGACGCACCCCTCCTCTGGAGGCCTGGGTGGAGGTCTGGGTGGAGGTCTGGGTTGAGGTCTGGGTGGAGGTCTAGGTTGAGGTCTGGGTGGAGGTCTGGGTGGGGGTGTGGGTGGAGGTCTGGGTGGAGGTCTTGGTGGAGGTCTGGGTGGAGATCTGGGTGGAGGTCTGGATGGAGGTCTGGGTGGGGGTCTGGGTGGAGGTCTGGGTGGAGGTCTAGGTTGAGGTCTGGGTGGAGGTCTGGGTGGGGGTGTGGGTGGAGGTCTGGGTGGAGGTCTTGGTGGAGGTCTGGGTGGAGATCTGGGTGGAGGTCTGGATGGAGGTCTGGGTGAAGGCCTGGGTGGGGGTCTGGGTGGAGGCCTGGGTGCAGGTCTGGGTGGAGGCCTGGACGTCTGGGTGGAGGTCTTGGTGGAGGTCTGGGTGGAGGCCCGGGTGGGGGTCTGGGTGGAGGTCTGGTTGGGGGGAGGTGGTGGGTTGGAGAGGTTGTGTGGGGATGTTTTCTGTGTGTTGTGTAATGTGTGCAAATGTTGTGTTGATGTTGTGCGTGAATCCAAGATGTTTTATCAGCAATTGCAACATAGGACAGTTGAATTCTTATTTGCATGCATTCCCACGTCTGATGGTGTGCAAGTAGTGTATGTTGTGTTTAGATGGTGTGTATGCCACGTAGATGTTGTGTTTGTTGTGTGTAGATCTTGTGTAGATGTGTACTTTGTGTGTGCATGTTTTGTGTACATGTTGTTAATGTTATGTGTATACTGTATATTGTGTAGATGTGTAGCCTTAATGTTGTGTGTAAAGGTGATTTTAGGTTGTGTACATGTGTGTATTTTGTGTGTATGTTGTGTATGTTGTGTATAGATGTTGTGTATGTTGTCTGTGCTGTTTAGATGTGTTTATTGTATGTCTTCCTGGCAGAGAGATTAATCCAGAGGCGTTTTCTCCACTTTTGAGTTTTCTCTAGAAAATATTGTGTTGGAATATTATCTTGTGGTATTTCAAATCAATTGTTCACCCTCCCTCCCTCCCTCCCTCCCTCCCTCCCTCCCTCTCTCTCTCCCTTGCTACCTCCCTCCCTCCCTCCCTCCCTCCCTCCCTCCCTCCCTCTCTCCCTTGCTCCCTCCCTCCTTCACATGCGCACAAACACCGCACACACACACTCACACACACAAAAATAACTCTAATGTTCCGTGTCAGTTCCCGGGAGGTTCGGAGACCCCCTACCCTCTCCCCCTCACCCCCCTCCCTCCGACCCCTCCACATCTGGAAGGAGTGTAGAGGGCTGACTGTGGATATGTAGATGCAGTGTGCGCTGTGTGTGTAACTTGACACCCAGCCAGAGGCGAGTCTGGAACGTCAAGTCCAGCAGCAGAGAACTCGGCCGAAAGAGAACAGAGACTTCGCGGTTTAAAGGACCATTAAACTCATCAGAGAGCCTGTTTAAACCGCAGCGGGTGGCTTGAAAATAAGAGAAGCATAGTTTTTCTTTCTTTCTTTCTTTCTTTCTTTCTTTCTTTCTTTCTTTCTTTCTTTCTTTCTTTCTTTCTTTCTTTCTGTTGGTAACTTATCTTAAAAGTAGCAGGCCTATGTAGTTGCATATCTAATAATCATAAAATCTAAATAAATCATAAAGTATAACCCATAAATTATGTTTTAAATTGATATGATGAAGTTATTATTTAAGTATTTCAAAGGATGCTTAAGTATGCTTCTCATGACCAACACAAAACATGTTTGAAGTGCATTCAAACGTTTACAGGTAGTTTATGCAGAACATAGAGCATTAGAATATATAACCTAAAACAATGCGTAATATTTCGCTATTGCTTCATATTTCTATCCATATTCCTGCATAATCAACAAGTGAAATAAAAAAACATGAAATCAATACCCAATCCCTTTGTGGCAGCGCCAGCCTTGCTCTTCTCGTGTCCAACGTCTTCCTCGGAGTTCTCCTCCTTCGATTTCCTCTCCTTCCGTCTCCTCTTCTGCGGTTTTCCCCGGGAGCTGGTGGTCGTCTGCGGGTCGGGAGGAGCTGTGGTCTGCAGCGGTGTCCGCAAAGTGCGTGGAGAGCTGGTGGGATAGGTCACTGTGGGGGATGCAGTGCTGTTCAAAGTTAGTGAGGTACGCCTGCTACCCACTGCGCTATATTGTTCGTTTGAAAGGGCTTCACTGTCCGCCAAGGTCCCGCCGTTGGCTACGCTTAACAGAAAAATCGCCGCAGGAAAAAGGCACCACTGCATTTCCATCTTGCCGTCGGTTGGTTGCAGACCAGGCACACTGGACATCAGAGCACACCACAGACTTACCATACCCTCTCTCCATCGCACCCCTCGCCCCTTATCCCACCTCCCCATTCGCAGTCCCACCTCCTCCCTCAGCCCTAGCCCACCTCCTCACTCATACCCCCCCCCCCCCCCCCCCCCACCCACCGCCTCGCAACCAAGCCCCAAAAACCCGAATCAATAAAACGGTCAAAGCTGAAAACTAGAATCCTTGATTGTATCGACATAATATTCCATGCATACAAAACCAGCTCCAGTAGTAGATGGGTTTGGGCTCATAGGGTGCTAAATGTAGCTTACCCTCTGACATATATTTTCCGCTGGTGGAAATTTTTTCCCACTACTGGCATTTTTTAATATAAAAAAAAAAATACTGTTTCAATGACTCTCTCAACTCATCTTTGTGCGCCTATGCACCAGGCAATTGGCAACTTTGATATACTTTTAATTAATTAATTAATTAATGAATGAATTAATTAATATATTTATGCATTTTATTTCACAAACTTAAAAAATATATATATTTATGGGGTCACTTAAAACTTTGTTTGGGATGCAAATATAGTTAGTTATTGCCTACAACTAATGTAAATATGTGGATTCAAGTACAGAAGCGTATATTTAATTTGGGCATTTTTTGGTTACGATTTCTATCCTGCCTTTTATTTAAAGAAATAGAAAATGATTTGTGTTGATGTTGTATGTTGATTGTAATACAGTTGGATTGGGTGACAATAATTCGCATTCGGATTGGTTGACTCTTACTTTGAAATCCACCAATTCCCGTTAGCCGATTGGTCCGCTGGATATGTGACGTGTTCATGGGAAATGGCCACGCAAGCGAAAGGAATCACAGAAGAACGTTGAAATCATCTTTGTCCAGCTTCAAACTGTTGAATAGTGACTTTTGAGGCTTTCATTTATGATCCATAAGGTATATTTATATTAAACCGAACGGTGCATTTCGGGAAAGCCGAACAGCTTGTAGAGAAACTATGCAAACATGTTGTGGTGGCTCACTCAGGGAGCTAACCTGCAGCACCTAGCCTGGGGAAGGCTGGCACCCAGCGCCGATGTGACACCCTTTTCAAAGTAAGTCTGACTTAATTGCGATGTTATAACGGTTATACGATAAAGATTATTCCCAGCCTTATTAATACTGCTCGGAGCAACGAGACCAGAGGCCTGGAAAGAGAAGTTCTCCTCATTCCCTCCTATCTCTTCTTGTTCTTAGATGACACGAAGAAGTGGATCCGAGTGGGTTGGGAACTGTTCGTGCTAGGCTACAGACACACACAGGGCGACAGAACGGAGGATGTGACCCACGTCCCGGGGTCGAGCAGGTATCGCGATGCCTCGTCTGGAAGAGGTGGCCAACGTCGCCCTGCGGGTGCCCAGCCTTCTCCTGCTGGACATGCTGTTCAAGTGTGACGTCGACGGCGTCACGGAGCACATCAGGGCCAAGAACGATGACATGCTGTTCAAGTACAAGTATGTCATCTGGAACATGTACTACCTTGGTAGGTACACAAACACTGAGTGTGTGTGTGTGATTGTGCTTATGTGTGTGTGAGTGTGCGTGTGTGTGTAATACCTGATTCATTTGTGTGCGTTTTCTTCAGGTCACCTGGTGAATGTGTGTGTGTTGGTTCTGCCTCTTCGTCACATCGTAACGCTCTACCTCCACATACTGGCTGCCCTGCTTCTTTACGTCGGACACCAGATCTCCAAGTAGGACACCTACTATTAATAGTATCAATAATACTTATATTACTACTGTAAATACTATTATTACTGCTGTTGCTTTAAGTAGGAAACCGTATCTCAAAGTTGACTATTACTAGTATTAATATTATTAGTAGTATTAGTATTCTATTCCTACTGTTCATACTACTGCTGCTGCATAGGACCCCATTACTCCAAGTGGGGCTACTATGATCTTATTTCCATTGCCCCTACTACTATTACTACAGCTCTTGATTCTCCTGTTGAATGGTATTTGTACTACTACCCCGACATCTGCAAGCCATGCATTTTCTGATCTGTCTGGAGGATCAATATCTCTAGTCTATACCTGGTCTCTGATGTCTGCTAGCCGGCTGAATCTGATACCGCTGCGGCACGCTGCCTTTGGATGTTTACTACACTGTCATTACGCCAGCCTTGTAGCGACGGTGTTTTGTACTGTGATGAAACATCACCATCACTAGCAAGAATAGCAGCAAGAATAGCAGCCCACTGGAGCAATGGGGCTTATAGTTAAATCGACACCAAATGACTACAGTTGGATAATTCTACTATTTATTAGGCTGTCTGAGATTCCAGTTGTTGTGTCTGGCATTATGTATCATCTCTCTCTTTGTGGAAAGATACTTGTTAGAATCAAAATGTTAACCGCTAGCAAATTGCTTCGTTAAGGCCTTGGGATAGTGACGCACGGCTTGAAAACGTTCCGGGGTGTCCATGGAATAACCTTTGACCTGTGACCCTTCCCCTCAGGGACTACGTGAACGAGGAGGTGCTGAACGGCTACGGGGGGTCGCTGTACCTCGACGCTGCGGCCTTCCAAAGATTCGTCACCGCACTGACAAGTAGGGAGCGAGCTCATTGGCTGTGTTTACCACGAGACACAACAACAGGGTGGCTGGCGCCCACACACTGTATCGCATGTCTCTGGATCAGGTGTAGATACAGAGTGTATCCTGCATCACATCCAATGCTAAACTATAACGGGGGGGGGGATGAAAGGCTAGCATTTTATCACAGCCCATCGTTGATGCTTCGAAAGGAGTAGAATTTTATTTGTTTGTAATTACAGAAGTTTAACTTAAATTGTTCCAAAATGGAAATGTGGGTGTCACAGCAGGGGAACAACAGGATAGTAAGATAATTAAAGTAGTTAGTTATTGTTTTATAAACATATTTATATCCAAGGATTTCAATTTAAAAAAGAATACGTTGAATGAAGATGTCAAATATTCTAATAATTGTAATCTTCCTCGTGTGTTTAGGTCTGATTATTCTCAACACGTTGTGTGCCTTCCTGATGAAGACCAGAAAGGTCTGGCTGTTTTCCGCCCACCTGCTCCCCCTGCTGGCCAGACTGTGCGCTGCGCCGCCCGACGTGCTTCTGCTCGTCAGCTCGTCCTCCGTGGCTCTGACCGGCGTGGGCATGGCTGTCTTCCTCCTCTCCAACCTCTTTGTGCCCTATCGCCTCGCACGGGCCGCCTACTCTGAGCTGCTCCGGATGGAGGTATCCGCCACGTTTGTTTTCTATGTTGACCCTTGATACACTGATGACACAGAGTCCAGTTGACACTCCCTCTCACCTATTTACAGTTCTTATCCTTGGACAGTCTACATCTCCGCTCGTTGGTTGGTTGAGACGGAGTTCCAGCGCGTATAATAATACATTTTACAGACTGAAAGCATGTCTGCAACATGTCTCTCTCTCTGATGTTTATCTCTATGGCAAAGGCAAATAATGTAGCTTTCAAAATAATATCCCATGTCAGGTTTGACGGAGGTCGTGTATCTGTGAGGTTCTCTGGGGCCGTTCATTACAGCAGTGGTTCTTAAACCTTTTCTTCTAGTGTACCCCCCTCCAAGATCTTTTTTCATCTGAATACCCCCTTCACTGGCGAAAATTTTTTTTATGAAGAAAATAATTCTACAATTCATGCAACTGTTTGCTAATTTCTCCCAACAAACAAAGCCCAACACCAAGGGAGGGTCAGAGCTTGTAGAGGTGAAGCCCATTCAAATATATTCCTCCTGGTACACTCCTTTTGGTGTTTTTATTATCAAATTTACATTTCATCCTCGACCCTCGATTTTCTATGGGTTAGGTTGAACTTCGTTGCCCGTGCAGTACTCCAAAGTACCCCTAGGGGTACGCATACCCCAATTTGAGAACCACTGCTTTACGGCGTCATTGCCAATGGATCGAGGGTTTAATGGTGTGTTCCTGAATCCTCGGACGCCAGCCTTCCGAGTTGCACGTTTGATGTCACTTCCGGTCTCGGAGCATTCATCAGCGTTCCTGTTCGTCTTTGTGAGTGTGGCAGAAATTGGCTAGTCGTTGTTTATTGTTAGCTACATTAGCCTCTTTAGCAAACCAGCCCGAAAACAAACAACACAACTTTACATTGTATTGCACGCACAGCAAAACAATGCAATGTATAAATTGGTGACTGGAAAAAAGTAGCAATGTAATCAAGTGTGTAAGAGCATTTAAAAAAGACATTCAAATAACCTACGCGGAATCAATACAAAAGAAAAAAAATCACTGCTCTCGGTCTACTCTCAGATTTTCGAAAGATGAAGACAAAAAGGGGGGGCGTGCCTTCGAGAAGTGCCGCAAGAAAGCTGGGAGATCTTCGACTTTCGACTCGGAATTCTGTCAGGAACACACCATAAGGGAGCTACGGCGACCCCAACAGAACCTTCTCCAACCCTCCGCTCCCCCGTGTGCCCCCCCCCCCCCCAGGTGGTGGAGCTGTACCGGCTGGTCGCCGTGGCGATGTCCCTCTGGAACCAGTTTGCGGTGCCGCTGCTGTTCAGCGTCTTCTGGATGGTTCTGTTCGTCGTGCAGCTGGGGTCCGACGTCATGGCCGCCCGCGGCACGCTCACGTACCAGGGGGTCCTGTTCCTCCTGCTGTCCAGGTGTGTGTGTGTGTGTGTGTGTGTGTGTGTGTGTGTGTGTGTGTGTGTGTGTGTGTGTGTGTGTGTGTGTGTGTGTGTGTGTGTGTGTGTGTGTGTGTGTGTGTGTGTGTGTGTGTGAGACAGATGTAATGTTTCATTTATTTTAAGAGAATAACAGTGAATGCATTTTTCGAGAAATTATTGTTAGGCATCTTGCACAAGGATGCCTACAGACAGACCGTTAACATTGGGATTCAAACCCAGAACCTCTCGTCTGGGAGTCCAACTATTACACCAACTATTACACTATCCTGTCCCTAGCCCCTCCTCTTTACATCTCAAATCGTTTCCCAAGTGATCAGAACACACACACATCACCTACATCTTAGTCCCGCCCACAATTTCCCTGTTTTCACACCTGGGAATTGCAGCACTGGCGCACCTTGGCTCTGGTCTTGACCCTTGACCCCCCCCCCCCCCCCCCCCCCCAGTGTGTCAGAGTGCTGTGCCACACCCTACTCCCTGCTGGGCCTCGCCTTTGTGGTGTCCTACTTGGCCCTGGGCCTCCTCAACCTCTGCAAGTTCTACCTGGGAGGCTACGCAGCAGTGCTGAATGAGAACGTCATGCACAGGTAGGAAGCCCATAAACACCTGCACAGGTAGGGAGCCCATAAGCACCTGCACAGGTAGGGAGCCCATAAACACCTGCACAGGTAGGGAGCCCATAAACACCTGCACAGGTAGGGAGCCCAGAAACACCTGCACAGGTAGGGAGTCCAGAAACACCTGCACAGGTAGGGATCCCATAAACACCTGCACAGGTAGGGAGCCCATAAACACCTCCACAGGTAGGGAGCCAAGAAACACCTGTAAAGGCAGGGAGCCTAGAAGCACCTGCACAGGTAGAGAGCCTAGAAACACCTGCACAGGTAGAGAGCCAATAAACACCTGCACCTGCACAGGGAAGTACCACGTATACACCTGCAGAAGTAGATGACACAAATGCACCTGCACAGGTAGAATACCAAATAAACACCTGCACAGGTAAATACAACACACACGTACCACATACCACACAATTTCTGACCACAGAAGTACAAGTTTCAATACTATATAATAGTGGGATTCTACGACAAAATTAACATGCACATAGTTAAGAATTCAGTAAGCAAATGGGATTTGAGATGAAGGAACTTTTTGTATACCATCGTGTATTTCTGGTGGCTCCAGCAGCCCGGTGGCGCCGCCCTGTGGGCAGCGTACTGAACTAAGACTGGGCTGCTCTGGGCACAGGGAGTGGAGGACCGCCGCCCCCCTGTGTTCCTGCTCATTCCTTTCCTGATTGGTTGATTTTAACCGCCAGAGGGGTGACGGAGGGCGTGACCCTGTTCCTGCTGGCGCTCCAGACGGGGCTGCTGGACATGCAGGCCCTCCAGCGCACCTTCCTCCTCAGCATCATCCTCTTCATCGTGCTCACCTCTACGCTGCAGTCCATGATCGAGATCACCGACCCGGTCATCCTGGCGCTGGGCGCGTCACGCAACAGGTGCCAGCGGGGGGCGCTATTCTGCGGCTTTATCTTCCATCAAAAACGTGACGTCACATATAGATGTCCTTTGATATAATGTCGTATTTTCCATTTTTATGTAGTAGTAAAGTATTTAACTATGTTAGATATTATATTATATATAAATATATATGGTTATATCTTAGAAATAATATACCGTTCCATCTCAGACATAATATGATATATTTATATCAACCTTGTATATAGATTTAATACCACTATCTACCGTCTGTTTTAAGAAGAGTCAATTCTAAACTTTGCGGTAGTTTGCGACTGGTAGGGGGACTAGTTAGTGCTGGTGTCAACCTGTGTCTCTGGTTCTCCCCCAGGAGCTGGTGGAAACACCTGCGAGGGCTGAGCATGTGTCTCCTGCTGCTGGTGTTCCCTGGCTTCATGGCCTATAAGATCTCCCAGTTCTTCCACATGGACTTCTGGCTCCTGATCCTCGTGTCCAGCTGCATGCTCACCTCTCTCCAGGTAGGAGGGAAAGGTCCTCTCTCACCTCTCTCCAGGTAGGAGGGAAAGGTCCTCTCTCACCTCTCTTCATGAGGAGGGAAAGGTCCTCTCTCACCTCTCTCCAGGTAGGAGGGAAAGGTCCTCTCTCACCTCTCTCCATGAGGAGGGAAAGGTCCTCTCTCACCTCTCTTCATGAGGAGGGAAAGGTCCTCTCTCACCTCTCTTCATGAGGAGGGAAAGGTCCTCTCTCACCTCTCTCCAGGTAGGAGGGAAAGGTCCTCTCTCACCTCTCTCCATGAGGAGGGAAAGGTCCTCTCTCACCTCTCTTCATGAGGAGGGAAAGGTCCTCTCTCACCTCTCTCCAGGTAGGAGGGAAAGGTCCTCTCTCACCTCTCTCCATGAGGAGGGAAAGGTCCTCTCTCACCTCTCTTCTTGAGGAGGGAAAGGTCCTAGGGGGGGTCTAAAACAATATATTTATTTAGCCGTTTATGAGGCAGTTATATATTAACACATTCTAAACTTGTAAATTTGTTTGTCTAATTAATCATGGACATCCTTTATTTGTCTGTCACATATGTTAGGGAAATGTTTCTGTGATTTAAGTTGTGAATAAAAAAAAACACAAATTTATTCCAATAAGTTAAACCATGACACGAATGGTACAAATTCTGCTGAATAAAAAACATTCAGGTCAGGTGGAAAAATCCCTGTGTTGTCCCTTTCTTTAATAAGCCTGTATATTCCGCTTTTAAACTAATGGAAGTTCTCCTATTTCCTGTCCCCTTTCCCCCCTCCCCCCCTCCCCTGCCCTCCGGTCGCCCAGGTCACCGGCAGCCTGCTGATCTACTCGCTCTTCATGGCGGAGCTGTTCTGCCGCGAGCCCATCGAGAGCCTGGACGAGGTCATCTACTGGGTGAACGCCGTCAGCCGCGTGCTGGAGTTCGTGGTGGCGCTGTGCGTGGTGGCCTACGGCGCCTGGGAGTCGCTGTTCGGCGAGTGGAGCTGGATGGGCGCCTCGGTCATCATCATCCACTCCTACTTCAACGTGTGGCTGCGCGCCCAGTCCGGCTGGAAGAGCTTCCTGCTCCGGCAGGAGGCGGCCAAGAAGATCAACTCCCTGCCGCGGGCCACGCCGGCGCAGCTGCAGCGCCACAACGACGTCTGCTCCATCTGCTTCCAGGTGAGACGTCGACGCGCGGCGTAAGAAGCTCACGTAGCACGCTAATGCTGTAGTAGTCCATTTGGATGGTACGGCGGTATGTGCGAGTCGTAAGCTGCAAACCTCCCATCCTTCTTGCGGCATTTCACTAAGGCACGCCCCCTTTTGGTCGGTCCCGCTCGCCATTCCGAAAGTAGAGCCAGTTCAGTGAGGCCGACCGTACGACTCGTCAACAATAGTGTCTGCGCCCGTAAAGAGATTTATTTGCTTTGTGTTTAAACCCTGTTGGTCATTCTAATGTCGATTTTAAATGCCCTTACACACTTGATTAAATTGCTACTTCATGCCGGTCACAGTCTTGCTCTGCGTGCAATATAATGTAAAGTTGGTTGGTTGGTTGTTTGTTTTCGAGCAGGTTTGCTAAAGAGGCTAATGCAGCCAACAATAACAATGACTAGTGATGAGAAACGGGAAAGCTACTACGACCAAAAGGGGACGTGCCTCCGCAAATGCCGCAAGAAAGCTGGGAGATTTACAACTTACGACTTGCACGTACCAGCGTACCATACAAATGGATTACACCATAACAAGGCGTACCTGGAAGCAGACCTCCGTCTGCTTCCAGGTAAGCCTTGTTAGCATGCTACCTGCTACGTATGATTATTAGGTTAGCCGTATTAGCATGCTACGTATGCTTCTTGGGTTAGCCGCAGTAGCATGCTACGTCTTCTTCAAGGTGAGCCTCGTTAGCATGCCACGTATGCTTCTTATGTAAGCCGCGTTAGCATGCTCCATCTGCTTCCATGTGAGCCGCGTTGGCGTGCTAGGTCTGATTCTTAGGTCAGCCGTATTAGCATGCTAGTAATTCTTCTCGGGTTAGCCTCGTTACTTCCAAGTTAGCACAATTAGCATGCTAGAATGCTAATGCTAGCATGCTAATTTTGCTAAATGTGCATCAATCAAACGCCCGGCTCTGTGTGCTCCGCAGGAAATGAGCTCGGCGGTGATCACGCTCTGCGGACACTTCTTCCACGGCAACTGCCTGCGCAAGTGGCTCTACGTCCAGGAGACCTGCCCCATGTGCCACCAGTCGGTCCGGCCCGACGCCACCGCCCAGAGCCCCGCCCCCGAGGGGGAGGGCGACGGGGTTTGGGTGGAGGGGGAGTGGGAGGAGGAGGAGGTGGAGGGGGAGTGGGAGGAGGAGGAGGAGGAGGTGGAGGGGGAGTGGGAGGAGGAAGAGGAGGAGGAGGAGGAGGTGGGGGAGGGAGATTGGGAGGATGAAGAGGATGAGGAGGAAGAAGAGGAGGAGGTGGGGGAGTGGGAGGTGGAGGAGGAGGAGGTGGAGGTGGAGGAACCTCAAGCAGACCCAGGGCCCATCTAGGCCCCACCAGAGGAAGGGCTATTCGGGAACCATGGCAACGATGGCGGTGCTGCAGAGGAGATCTACGAGTATCCTCCGGAGAGGGAGGAGGAGGAGGAGGAGGAGGAGGAGGAGGGAGCTGGCAGCGACGGCGACCTCCCTGCCAACGACTCTTCCCGCGATGACCTCAACATGGAGGCCGTCCAAGGCCTGTGCTTCAGCTCCAGTGGGGACTTTGTGGGCTACGCCACTCCAGCTGATCGCGTGTTCCCGTGGGGGGACCGGCTCCCGGTGTCCCCCGGGGACGGAGCTCCGGCTGGAGGTGAGGTGAGGTGGGGGGAGGGCAGAGGCACGCTGTCTGCAGAGGGAGACGGGCTCGCGGACACAGACGATCCACCGCCGCCAGCGCCGCCGCCGTCGCTGTTATGGTGGACCCTGGCGAACAGGAAGTGGAGGAGGGTTGACTAGAGCGGGAGAGGAGCCGACCATCTGCGGACCGCCACATGAATGCTTCCTCTTGTGCTGCGCGGCCGGACAGAGCTGTGGGCTGAGGAGCAGACTGCAGTACTGTGTGGAGCGTGGTGAATCCCAGTCCGTCAAAGGCAGATACTGAAGGAGAGAGAGAGAGAGAGAGAGAGAGAGAGAGAGAGAGAGAGAGAGAGAGAGAGAGAGAGAGAGAGAGAGAGAGAGAGAGAGAGAGAGAGAGAGAGAGAGAGAGAGAGAGAGAGAGAGAGAGAGAGAGAGAGAGAGAGAGAGAGAGAGAGAGAGAGAGAGAGAGAGAGAGAGAGAGCATCTGAAAGATTACCATGCATTAGATATTCCCCACTTGTGCAAAAGAGCTCTGATGTGACTTAAAATGGCGTTGCCTGGAGAGCTACGACGCCATCGCTCGCTCCCTTTCCTGCACAAGCACAGAGGAACGTGGCCCGGGCCTCAGTGCCCTTGAGGGTGCGATGGTGTCAGCAAACCGTGGACCAGACCTCGGTTGGTCTTCTGTCTTGTGAACTAATAGGGAAGTAATGTGTCCCTCCTAACGAATGTGCTCCAGCAGTCCATGAAACGTTGCTGGATTTAATTTGCAGGCAATAATGTCTCGGTGTCAAAATCGATCGTTGAACTGTTGTTGAAAGCAGTTCATGAGGCAGTTATATATTAACACAGTCTAAACTTGTGGAAATTAAAGTATTTAATTTGTTTGTCTAATTATTTGTGGCCGTCCTTTATTTATCTCTGTCATATACGTAGTGGCAATATTTCTTTGATTAAATAGTGAATTATTTTGTTTTTCATTTAAATCAATAAAAAATGAAGTATGAAAGATATAAATTCTGACGAATAAAGGGTATCAATTAGATTTCACAACATTCATCTCATCAACGTGGCTTTATTTATTGACCTGAAGACTTCTTAGAACTATTTGTTACGTTATTTAACGTCCAAAAAAAACAACATTTCACATAACTTGGTGTTACAGACCATCACTTTTTCCATCAGCCTTCCCATTATTAGGGCAATCCACTTCCTCTTACGGGAAGCCTCGTTTACAAAGTTAGGCAGCAACAACACTTCGCTGCCCTGTCATCGTTAACGCGAACCAATCACCTTTCATCGCACCGTTTATCTCATGTCATTTTCAGTCAGTGCCACACGGTGGACCGCCTTCAAATACGTCTAGAGAGAAGCCACCAGCGGACAGTTTCGACACACACTCATACACACCGGGGCTTGAACGCGCTTCGATGTCTCCGTCCTCTCGCTCATCAAACCGAGTTTTTTCTTCCCGCGCGCGAACAACGCCAACCGTCTCACACACGAGAGCCAGCGCGTCGGATAACGTCCCTTCGGCGGCGAACCAAGTAGCGCACACCGCTGAGTTTTATGAATAACGGCAACTCCGTAGCGCACCTAGCTTAGCCGACTAGCCTGCTAGCGCCCCTTTATGCTAGCGCCAGCAGAAGAAAGGCCATCTGGGTTAGCCTGACGTCAAGTGTTTCAAAGGATAGCGCAACGTCTTGGCACATCGGGGTTCTCGTCACCTGGACCGAGAAGAGTTACAGAACAAGACAACATCGAGCTAGGATGGCATTGAAAAGGATCAACAAGGTGAGTTGTGTTAGCTGTAGCTAGCCTCCCATAGCCGCTCCACTATGCCGCGCTAGCTCACCATGCTAACATGTTAACTTATTGTAAGTATGGAAGCTGAGAAAGGATCCAGATTTGTAGCGTTATGCCGGTCTGCTGCCATGGCATTTCCGGTCTCTGAACTCTCATGAGCTGTGTTTCCCTGTTAACAGTCCCTCGGAGCGAGAACAATCAGAATATGACATGAACAACGACGACCAGGAATAAATACGGAGTTTATTTGGTCTATAATTGGAATAAGCAATAAATTATAAACTGATTATCCTCTGCCGGAAGTCCCCCTGGTGCCCCTCTCGGCCCAATACAATGTAACTGAAAGTCCCGCCCTCTCTCTTGCTAAAAACGCTCATTTGGAGCACCCCGTCCCAGGCGTTCCGTCGTGAGATGGGGACGCCTGTGAACGAGGCTATGAAGTATGTAAGCTCACAGGAATCATGACGAGTACTCAGCTTTGGTTTCTGTTTCGGATTAAGAAGGTTTGGAGGTGCGTCAGAGGGACTAATGAACAGACATGTCAACCAATATGTTATGTATTTGATCGCTGGTCATTGTCACTGTTAATGCCTTCTGTAATGTGCTAGTCTGGGAAAGGATTGGCGAGGCGACAATCACAGGCCACATAATACACCCAACATGTTATAACATAGCCTCATTAAACCTTGTTCTGAAACGCCGATGTGCTTGGTTTAATAAAAATGGTGTAATAGCGAATATTTTGACGATTAAACTGCAAGACTGATGTGGTAATATAAACAAAACACAAGAAGCTTGTGTTTTATGAAATTTCTAGTTTGTGATTGCTCAAACTTGTGAGTCACTACATTTACGAAATCAAAGCTGTGTGTGTTTTATGTGACACACTTCCATTTCATCACGTAGGCACCCTAACATGTCATCATTTGGTCTTTCCTGGTTTTTTTTATCCATAAGATCATCCCGTCTGAACTGCAAGATGAATAGTCGAAAGAGACGCGAGCTTGCCTCGGCTTGCAAGGAGGGTTTCCCCCTGTGCAAAAACATGTACCAGTTGGGTTGGAAATACATTGAATAAAGCTGCATTTTACACATTAAACTGGGGCCAAGGCATGGGCGTTGTCTACACCTTTTGTAAAATAACTAGATCGCTCAAAATACATGCCCCAACCCTATGGAGGCCAGGTTCAGCCCCCCAAACATGAAATTGTTCGCTATAAGGCTGTTGCAGGTGAATTCCTTATGATCACCCGTTGAAACAAGTTCTGGTACAACAGCTTCCTGGCAAGAGCAATGTATGGAAAACCATCCTCAGTCTTGATATTTATTTCCGAAGTATCGCATCTTTCATGGTGTTGTAGGTT
This sequence comes from Gadus macrocephalus, assembly GCF_031168955.1. NCBI lineage: Eukaryota > Metazoa > Chordata > Actinopteri > Gadiformes > Gadidae > Gadus > Gadus macrocephalus. Next base: position 18,709,335 of record NC_082386.1, read on the forward strand.
TCAAAACTCTGCTCCCTGTTAGATGGTTATCTTTTGGATTGATGTTTAGAATAAAGAGCCAAACGACAAACACATTTTTAAGTTAACCATAAGCCTATGAATCAAACTACGTGCATGACTATACAAGTCTGTTTTGTTTTTATTCTATTCTTAACCTGTTGGACAGGCACCTCAGAAAGGTGTGCGGGAATTTGATTAATTACAAAATTCATGACCTTAATTTAAGGTCATGATTCCATGTTCCTTAACCACTCCCTCATCAATTGTTGGCCCAATAAGCAGGCTTCTGTGTACTGGACTGTATGTTCTTTTTTTGAGAGAACGGAACAGCTCTAACGTGTTCTATATGTTCTGTCCTCAAGTGTGTGTGCGTGTGTGTTTTTATTTTTTTCAGGAGCTCAGCGACCTGGGTCGTGACCCCCCAGCCCAGTGTTCAGCCGGCCCCGTGGGAGACGACAGTAGGTGTCTTCTTCTGAATGAAAGACCCCCTCACAGTGCTAGTGTAGATGAGATTTATCCCGCGGGCGTACGTAATGGCCATACTTCTGCACTCAGTATGGATACTAGTATTTATTATGGGTTTCATAATAAGCTAAGTGGATGTCACGGCCGGTCAGGTTCATAATTTTGACCCCTTGCTGACCCCCATCTTCTCCTTTTTTAAATTAGAGGAACGCAGGAGAAGTGGTGAAGTAAATCAGATTTTATTTAGTACATTTTGTCCAGCCTCCTGCATTAATAATGGTCCAGAGGCTAAGACCTCGCTTCTTGAAGGAAGCATTCCAATAAGTCATCAAAACGACAATATGAGGGCCGTAGAAAACATTGGATCTGACCATTCAGGGTGAGGGTTGGAACACCTGCCCTCTTGGAATTGGTGACCCCAAAATGGAGCATTTTTATTAATTGTGTTGTAGAGCTGTTATCAAAGAAGTGAGGGTTCTCTTTTGTGGTCCTGAACTCTTTCATTTTCCTTTTCAGTGTTCCACTGGCAAGCCACCATCATGGGACCGGTAAGAGAATCGAACCGAAACATTTGTGCTTTCATTCCGCTTATCTGATTACAACGTTAGGGTTTTAAACGTGTGTCTAAGGTTGTGTAGATGACCCTCCTCTGCCTCCATTATGTGGCGCCTCTTCATGGTGTTAACCGTACTGTGTGTGTGTGTGTGTGTGTGTGTTCTCAGAATGACAGCCCATATCAGGGCGGCGTGTTCTTCCTCACCATCCACTTCCCCACAGACTACCCCTTCAAACCCCCCAAGGTGAGGACGCGACCTAACCCTAACCCTGTGCTCCGTTAGCCATGCAGAGCAAATGATTTGCTTATGATGAGGAAATGAGAAAATGGTTGCATTTAGTCCTCCCTGGTTCCTGTTCAGAGGCCAGGTAGCTGGCTTCACTTTCGGCTGGTTATTTTGAATCTTTCTTCCTCCTCCTCTCTCGATCATCATGACGATGGTTCCCATGTTCAGTAGAGGTATTATTTATTGTTGTTGGTAGATGGGTTATTTCCGGGTGGATCACAGCAGACCGTTCATGTGCAGTTCCTATGCATCTGTTTATCTATTTTTTTTTTTTCTAACACGCACCCAAAGTTATTGTGAATTTTTACTTCCTGTGTCATCCGGCCACAGACTAGCTTCCCTTTGATTACCGTCACCCCTCCTCACTTCCTGTTCCCTCCCCTTCCTGTTTCAGGTTGCGTTCACGACGCGCATCTACCACCCGAACATCAACAGCAACGGCAGCATCTGCCTGGACATCCTGCGGTCGCAGTGGTCCCCCGCCCTCACCATCTCCAAAGGTACGCCCCCCCCTAACCTGTTAGACAGACTGGCTGACCTGTTAGACTGACCTGTTGACCTGTTGGACTGACCTGTTGACCTGTAGGACCGACCTGGTGGCCCGGGAGGTAGGCCGGGGCTCTCCCAGCCACCAGGCCTTCCGTGTAGGACAGGTTCCTCAGGTCTCTCGAGTCCCGGCCGCCCGGCCGATGATTATCAAGGATGCAAATTTACGCGCGCTTTGTTTTACTTCCGTTTTTCTTATTTTCCGTGTTGGCTCGGGTCTTTATTTGTAATGTGCAGAATAGGTCAGGGGCATGACTCAAAAAAGGTCAGAAAAAGTAATCAATCATCATGCGATTCATAACAAACCAGCATTGGACTTCTACGGCAAATCATTTCCGGGTTCAACAAATATCGGAAACCCCTGAACATCCCTCTCATCCCTTTTACTATTTTTGGGAAATGCCTGCTGTAGGAGTCCCATGCTGGGTGGGTTTAACGTGACGGTGTCTCCTGAGCGCTCATGACTGACCCCCTGTTGTCTCCGCAGTGCTCCTCTCCATCTGCTCCCTGCTCTGTGACCCCAACCCAGACGACCCGCTGGTCCCAGAGATCGCCCGCATCTACAAAACAGACAGTCAGAAGTAGGTGGAGCACCCGCACACCCACCGCGTTACACACAGTCAGAAGGAGGTGGAGCACCCACACACCCACCGCGTTACACACAGTCAGAAGGAGGTGGAGCACCCGCACACCCACCGCGTTAAACACAGTCAGAAGGAGGTGGAGCACCCACACACCCACCGCGTTACACACAGTCAGAAGGAGGTGGAGCACCCACACACCCACCGCGTTACACACAGTCAGAAGGAGGTGGAGCACCCACACACCCACCGCGTTACACACAGTCAGAAGGAGGTGGAGCACCCACACACCCACCGCGTTAAACACAGTCAGAAGGAGGTGGAGCACCCGCACACCCACCGCGTTACACACAGTCAGAAGGAGGTGGAGCACCCGCACACCCACCGCGTTAAACACAGTCAGAAGGAGGTGGAGCACCCACACACCCACCGCGTTAAACACAGTCAGAAGGAGGTGGTGCACCCACACACTAGGGCTGGGGGTAAACGATTATTTATTAAACGATTAATCGGGCGATTATTTCATCGATTAGTCGACTAATCTAATGACTAATTGGATGGTTATCTATTTCTGTTGCTCGATTAATAAAATAAATACCAAAAAATTCTTAATAATATACTTTATTTAACAACAATTTTGCACAGCAAAAAACCTTCTGCTTTACACAAAATAAAATAGTTTCACTGTTATACAAAATGAAAGGCCAGCCGTTCTCAAATCTGCCAGTGTGAGTGTGGCCAGTCTGGCCAGGCCAGGCCAATTTGGCTACTTGGGAGAGGTGTGCTGCTACGGTACGGGCCGCTACGGTACAGATGCTAATGAGCCGACACGCGCAGTCGCGCACACGCACGGCTACGCAACCTGAGCTGGATGACGTATAGTCCATGCGACGACCACGGACATAATAAAGGCGACGAGCCTTCTTTCCCATTAAACGGTAAACATGTATCCAAATAAGCAACAGATTCAGCGAAGTGCGAACTGTGTTCTCTGTGTTGTTGTCCATTGTCCACGAAAATCGTCGACGGAGAAATTTGACGTCGACGAATTTTTGACGTCGACATGATCGACGCGCCGCTACAGCTCTACCGCACACCCACCGCGTTACACACAGTCAGAAGGAGGTGGAGCACCCACACACCCACCGCGTTACACACAGTCAGAAGGAGGTGGAGCACCCACACACCCACCGCGTTACACACAGTCAGAAGGAGGTGGAGCACCCGCACACCCACCGCGTTACACACAGTCAGAAGGAGGTGGAGCACCCACACACCCACCGCGTTACACACAGTCAGAAGGAGGTGGGGCACCCTCAGACATCCACCCTATTAAACAGACACCACCCACACACATCCACCCTATAAAACCAATGCAAAAGATCCTTCCAAAGGAAAGCAGTACCTGGGCTCCTGCTAAGACGGTGGTGGAGGTGGTTGTTGGTTCTAATCCGGTTGTGCTCCGTCAGGTATAACAAACTAGCTCGGGAGTGGACAGAGAAGTATGCCTTGCTCTAGGGTAAGGGCCAGTGCCTGCATCTTGTTGAGATCCTGGTTTGGTTTGTGTGGTTACCGGTAGTTCACCACTAACCTCGCATCTCCTTCTAACTGGAAACCTCCGATAACGTGTGTGTGTGTGTGTGTGTGTGTGTGTGTGTGTGTGTGTGTGTGTGTGTGTGTGTGTGTGTGTGTGTGTGGTCTACAGTGTCCCGTGTTGTGGTGTGGAAATGGTTTGTGTCTGGGGGACGACGACTGGGAAGACTCCACTATTGTCTAGAGGCTGACCACCTCATGTGTAGTGTTGCCAGATTGGGCGGGAATATGGCCCAATCTGGCAACCCATCTCGTTGTTGTTTTTTGGGGGTGAATTAGCTGGCGTCCAGACTGGGTTGGTAAGGATGATGTTTGAATATCGTCTTAACAATTGTCTGACTGTTGTCTGTCATTGTTTAAGCTCCATGAAGTAAATGAGTAATGTTGAACATGATCAACTAACATTATATATTGCCCTCAAGGCAGGGCAATAAACAGTTTGATATGCCCGGCTCGCGGAAGGTTACCGTCCACGAGCCGGGCATATCAAACTGTTTATTGCCCGGCCTCTCTGTGATTATTCCTTACATATTGCGATGGAAATAATAACCTTTTTAATTGCGTAACCTATTTACAATATTCCCTTGTTAACAACTCAACCAGTGTGTTGGCAAGTGGCACGCAGAACAAAGTTTTGCCATTTTCGTCACCATGACGACAAGGAGGCTTGCCATGGGGCATCCAGTGGTCCCAAAATGGCGGCCACTTGAATGAGGTTGGGTGCCGAGGGCAACTGTTGCTATGGAGCACAGACTGATAGAATTTGTGGCTGTTTTTCGCTGTCCTTTTGGTCCGTGTGTATACTAACCAGTGGTCATTCGGTGTGTGTGTGTGTGTGTGTCTGTTCCCGTGTGTGTGTGTTGTCTGTTCGTGTGTGTGTGTGTGTGTGTTGTCTGTTCCTGTGTGTGTGTGTGTGATCTCTGCCAGCCATCAGGTCTAACACTGTCTCCTCCCCCTCCTTCTCTCTCCAGATACAGCAGGATAGCTAAAGAATGGACACAGAAGTACGCCATGTGATGGGTGGCGAGGACCTGGCCCCCTCAGATCCAACCCTCTCATCCCCCCCCCTTCTTCTTTTATCTTCTTTCCTTTTTGTTAATTACACCTTCTCCCACCTTCCCCCCCCCCCCCCTGTGCGTTCTGAAGAAGATGGTCTCCCACCCCCCCACCCCCCCAGTGTTAGTGATGTCTCTGGTCCGCTCGCAGCCCGGGAGTACGATGCCACCGTTGGGGAACTCTTGGTTTTGAGCATGCACCAGCAAGAAGGGGCCTGGATTGCCTGCGCTCACTCTCTCTCTCTGTCTCCCTCTCTCTTATACAACTCCAAAAAATGATGTCATTCGTTACTCTGAACACATTCATTGAAGACGCCAATACCAGAACCCCCCCCCCCCCCCCCCCCCCAACTCTGGAGGACCGCCTGGGGTCCCCATAAAGGCTTCACCACCGTTGGACCCGTCGCTCTCTCTCGCGCGCTCGCTCTCTCTCTCTAGCACCCCATGCTGAAAAAAATGATTCCTTGTTCTTTTGCTGGCTTTTTCGTCATGGCTGTGTTCCGCTAAAGAATCCCCCCCCCCCCCCCCCTTTTGACAAAATATTAGAGTTCTCCTGTTGAATCAGGACGTCAAACGGCAGTTATTGTGTGCGGGGCGGGAATGCCTGCCCCCACATCCCCTCCCCCCCCCCTGTTCAGTAAACTCTTAATTTGGCTGTAGTGCTAGACGACCCCGCAATCAAAGCAAATTTAAAGTGAAGAAAGAGAAAGCACCCCACGACAAAGGTTAAAACGTGTAAAAAGAATCTGAGCACTATGTATCAATGTTTAAAGGGTTTAAAAGAAACGTATAAAAAGCATTTCAATGTTGTATCTTATGCATGTTAATAAAGGTAGGCTATATGACGGGAGATGTGTTGGTCACGACGTGGACTGTCCAGGCCAGGCGGTCGGGAGACGGGGACTCGGGGAGAGGACGCCTGTTTTGGTTCTGTCTTGTTTTAGAGCGGTCGCTGGAGAGCTCATAGTTTTATGCCTACTCAAACACTTGTTCTTCACGTAGCCTTGAAGTATTGGTGCGAGGCTAATGGTTGATAATCAACTCGTGGCTCTTCCTTTTTAAGTTCCCCCTTCAATAAAGTTGCTTAAATCATATAATCCACCCGGTGTTTTGTGTCTTCTGGTTCCACTGCGTCATGTGTCGATCATATATGGGCTGATCACATGTTCTGTGATCGATATGTTTCGATATTTTGTGTTAAATGGTTATGTTATTTGCAGACTACAAGGGCCTATATACAAATAAGTATAGAACTGTCCCTCTACAAAAAAAATCAGGATCCTTAGTAAAGTTGGAGAGTAAAGATGAATTCATGTAAAGGTGATTTGTTGCTTATAAACTACAGTATCGAGCATATGACCTGGTTGCGTTTCCGTACCATCCAACATGAAACTGTCAAAGTCACTACAACTGGATCAGTTGAACCAACCCGATCCGTCCTCAGACCCATCATAATCCTGGAATGCGGATTACTCATCTCGTCACGGTCATGCCCGTCTCAAAAAGTGACTCACTCTTGGTTGTAGGCCTGGCCTCAGTGGCCTGCCATATTTAGGATGAGTGACACCATCGAGCTGAACCATAATATCGCCACACGGTATCTGTCGTCCCCGCCTCCCTGAACACACGTGATCAGCTGACCGCGGTCACATGACACGGAAGAAAGTCTCGGAAGTACGAGTCAGAGAGGAAACTTCTCCGCTACTCCGCGATGTAAACATGACCATGCCTCCGACGTGCAGCGGGCTGTTGTGTTTATCTCTGCTCCTGGGGAAGAGCCTCCTCGTTTCGTCCGTGCAAGTTGTTACCACAGGTCAGCAGAACATCAGTCTGAACGGTAAATGGACTCTGGAGAACTCCAACGGATCCCTGTCGTTGCCTGCAGAGGTCCCGGGCTGCGTGCATACGGCCCTGCTGAAGCAGGGGTACATACAGGTGGGAGCGTTCAAGGCATGCGGTTACACATTGGGTTGCACACGCATAACTGTCTGCAGCTATAAGGGATTGTAGACGGTTCTTCTTAGTGCGTAAGGGCTGTGCACTCCGTACTGCTGAAACCAGTTTTTTTGCAAACTTATTGCGAACAATTTATTTTAGCCAATAAGCTGTCAGATGAATCCTAGCGATTGTTTTCCCCGAAGTAATCTCTAGCATTGTTCAAGTAAAGTTCTCCCTCTATACCCGTTTGTGGAAATTGAGAAACTGAGAAATGTACAGTGAAAGTCAGCGCAAATGACCCAACACATTTATAACTTCATCATATTAGAAATGACATTGAAATAAAATCCTGAATATGTTTTCAGAGGATTGCTGCTCAGGTTCACCCTGGCTCTGGCCCCGGCCCGGCCACATTTCGTTAGATTTTACTGTACAATTTTGGATAAAATTGAGGGGGAAATCTGTTTTGTCTCAGCGTTGGAAGACCTAATGAAAAGCACTCTACAAGTCAGGTGTTTGATTATTATTAACTTCTGCATGGTAATGCTGTGCATGAGGACGAGTACATGTATTCATGTATATTCAGGGGCGGGGTTAAACTATGGGCTGGCAGGCCCTCATTGGGCCCCAGGTGCCGCCCTTTATTTTCATTGGCTCTGAGCAATATCAATCATACTAAAAAAAATGTTTTACATTGATCTGGCCCTAACTATTGTGTGTATGAGCAACTGAACTTTACAATCGTGTCACAAATCATCCTTTAGTCCTGTTGCCCTGTCCTCAGTCTCCCTCCCTCTTCCACCCTGTCAGAGTGGCGGCCTGCAGCGGGCGCACCATCGTCACCATGGTTACGCCCACCACGTGTAATCCTTCATGTGTCCCTTTTGACCCAGGACCCTTACTACAGGTTCAACGATGTGGCCTACGGCTGGATCGCGTTGGACAACTGGACGTACACGACCACGTTCACTGTGCCTTCCGACATGAGGTCAGAAGCACTGCTTACCCTTCTTATTTGAAGTTATTGAAAACATTGATAAATTTGGTATTCTGCCTGCCTTTTTTTGTTGATGGCTGCGGTTTTTATTATCGGTTCTTTAATGACGAACAGAGCCAAGCAGAGAGTGATGCTGGTCTTTGAGGGCATCGACACCATATCTACAGTCTCTCTAAACGGAGCCGCTGTCGGCAGGACAGACAACATGTTCCTGCAATACGTACGTTGGGTGAATTCACACGATCCACACGAAGCAGTTCACAGTCAACACTAGAGGCAGAGTAACACATCACAGGTTAATGTTGTGGGTGTTTCAGATGGCCAATCTTGACAGTTGCTCTGACCATCATCATTCGAGTGGGGGCTGTTTCTAAACTTTAGTTTTTAGGGTTTAGCTACTATTTAAGTCATAAACACAACCGACATGGTCATTTTTTTTAGATTATCAACATAGTCAACTAATTGTCATCACATCGTCCTCCAGTGCAACAGTTTTCCTCACATCATACACATTATAGGTGTGTTTTGTTTGTTTGTGTTCTCCTGTTAGATCTTAAACAAATCAATATGTAAAACCAGGATGACTCGGATGAACCAGGTGTATTTTCTATTTTTCTTTAAGGCTTAAAGGTGTGGTGTGTACAATGTTGTCAATTGTATTGTTGTCAAACAATGGCATTCTGCGAAACAGACTGGGCAGAGATAGAATAGAATATGGAAGTAATATCAATCAAAGGCTGTTTCAATTAGTGTATATATATTCCCATGAAAATCATAAAAAAATTATACAAACTCACCACTAGAGGCCGCTAAAGCTTACACACTGCACCTTTAAACAAGCAGATAACGGCTGTAAAACCGAGACTCTGTGTCTGTTGCTCAGGACTTCAGCGTGGGGGCCCTGTTGACGGAGGGGGACAACGTGCTGACGGTTAGCCTAGCGTCGCCGGTGCGCTACGCCGCCCAGCGCAGCGAGGCGCACTCCTACAGGGTGCCTCCTGACTGCCCCCCGGAGGTCCAGCGGGGGCAGTGCCACGTCAACTACATCAGGAAGGTGGGCAGGAGGAGGAGGAGGAGGAGGAGGTTGCTATGGTTACTTGTGTGTGTGTGTGTGTCTGTTACCCGGGTCTTACCAGCAGGATGCTGAAGGATTCAATCTGAACTCCCATAACGCATTTTAAGGTTATTCATCTAATATAATTTAATCCAGGCGAATCTGGTCCGATGAAATCTGATCTAATCCAATCAACACGTGCTAATCTCGATCCAGGAGCAGAGCTCCTTCAGCTGGGACTGGGGTCCCTCCTTCCCCACCGCAGGGCTCTGGAAGGGGGTCCGCCTGGAGGCCTACGACGTCCTCCGTGTGGTCCACCTCGCCACCGTCCCTGTCTACAGTACGTAGCATAATGTAGCATAGCATTGCCCTCTACAGTTTTCTAGCATAGCATTGTTCTCTACATTCACCGATTATAGCGCTCAAAGTGCTTTACAACATCGCCTGACATTCACCCATTCACGCGCACATTCACATACCGACGGCGGAGTCAACCAGGAAAGGCGACAGCCGGCTCGCGAGAGCAGCTATTGTGAGGTGTCTTGCTCAGGGACACCTCGACACTCGAACTCTGGGGATCGAACCAGCAGCCTTCCCTGTTACCAACCAACCCGCTTTACCTACTGAGCCACACCCGTGGCTCAGTAGCACAAGTTCTAAAGGAGATGTGCATCATATTCCCAATGTAAATTTGAATATTGATGATAATGTGTCTCTCATATATCTATCTGTGCCCCTCCATGGGTCCAGACCAGACCAGCTCTGGGTGGAGCCTGCAGGTGGAGCTCCAGGTGGAGGTGGTGGCGGAGGTGACCCGCGGCCAGCTCACCCTCTCCCTCCCTGGGCTGGACACGCGGCAGACCTTCCCTGTGCAGTTCCTCCCTGGGAGGACCAGGAACACGTACACACTGCACGTCACCACGGTACGCCAGTCAGAGCACCGCGGAAACACACTGCACATAAACACTGGTGTGTGGTGGGTCTGGTGTGTGGTGGGTCTGTTTTGCTGTGGGTCTGTTATGTTGTGGGTCTGTTGTGTTGTGGCTCTGTTGTGTTGCGTCTGTTTTGTTGTTGGCTCTTAACCAAAGGAATGTTCAGCATGGAGGCTAAACCAGTTTCTTACTCCGTCTCAGTCGGCCAGAGAGAAACACCCTTATTTTGAAGTTTGCCGCTCGCTTTACGTTCTGCGGCTGCATGTGACACTAACTTTGAGTTCAAACCACCGACCCTGCAGAGCGGAGCGGTGGAGCTGTGGTGGCCCAGCGGCCACGGGGACCAGCCCTCCTACCCCCTCACCCTTCAGGGGGTCCTGGGGCCGGGGCTGACCTTCACCGCAGACACCAAGGTGCTCCGCCGCCTCGTCTGTATTTACATGTTAAAGGTCCCATATTAAACCGCCAGGTTCGAGTGCGATTAGCCGTTACAATCCGTTTTGAAAATGTGCAGCGTCCGACGTCAAAGGTGGGCGTGTCCGCCTAGATGTGTGCCGGATAGACGAGCAGCGTTTGCTTCGGTCCACCGGGTAGGCTGGTAGACCGATCTATCCGGCACACATCACAGGTGGACGCGCCCACCTGTGATGTCAGAAGCTGCACATTTTCAAAACGGCTTGTAACGGCTAATCACACTCACACCTGGTTGTATAATATGTCACCTTTTAATGTCCATGGGAGGAACGTGACCCGCGGCAGCATAACGTCTCAGGTCCGCGTTCGTGTTCCTCGGCCGAATAGCGAAGCTCCTCTGGCGTTTCAGCTTCTATCTATAGTACTTCTGTTTATGGTTCTTACTTGTACTTTCTGTATCGGGCCCCACTTTCCCTCCACCCTGGAGTTATGTCGTATGTGCTGTAGAATATACAGTGAAAAGACTCGAGGCTCACTTGTTCAGAGTTCACCTAGACTCTGCATGACTCTTATTGTATGTTGTACGTCCTGGCACTTAAAAACAGTACTTGTAGCATCTTATCCTAGCCATCTTTGTTGTGTAAGGGGAATGGGTTAACCTAACAATTGTTGGTGCTTGGTTCTATGAACATCCTAACTGTACCGACCGCGATATATTGTTTCTCTTTCTTCTGACAAATGTACCTTTTGTAAGTCGCTTTGGATAAAAGCGTGTGCTAAATGCCCTAAATGTAAATGATTATGGTTTGCTATTTCATTGGGGTCGCAATCAAATAAGAAAAACGGAGCCTTTCCTTTCTTTGTTCGTCCGCAGGTGTATTTCCGCACAGTGGAGCTGGTCCAGGAACCGGTCCCGGGTTCCCCCGGCCTCAGCTTCTACTTCCGGGTCAATGGGAAGGCGGTTTTCATGAAGGGGTCGAACTGGATCCCAACACACTCCTTCCAGGACCTGGTCTCTCCCGCTGTGTGAGAACAACCTGGAAGTCTAGACTTTGTTTTGGATGGGAGAGAGTTCTAGGTCTCTCGTTGGGTGGGAAAGGTTCTAGTCTTCTTATTGGGCGAGAGAGTTCTAGGTCTCTCGTTGGGTGGGAAAGGTTCTAGTCTTCTTATTGGGCGAGAGAGTTCTAGGTCTCTCGTTGGGTGGGAAAGGTTCTAGTCTTCTTATTGGGCGAGAGAGTTCTAGGTCTCTCGTTGGGTGGGAAAGGTTCTAGTCTTCCTATTGGGCGAGAGAGTTCTAGGTCTCTCGTTGGGTGGGAAAGGTTCGAGTCTTCTTATTGGGCGAGAGAGTTCTAGTTCTCTCTTTGGGTGGGAAAGGTTCGAGTCTTCTTATTGGGCGAGAGAGTTCTAGAAGTGTTGGATGGGAAAAGGTTCTGGACTTCCTATTAGAGGGGAGTTCTAGAACTGTCGGTTCAGAAAGGGTTCTAGAATATATATTGGGTTAGAGTTCTAGAACTGCTGTGTGTTGAGAGAGAGAAAAAAATTTTTCTCACGTCATCCAGTAATTGTTCCAATCTGTCCACACTTTAGCCACCATATTCAAACACAAAATGTAAACAAGTTTACAGGAATGTTCACTAGTTTGCCCCCAGGGTAATCACTAGGGTAATCCTAAAGAGAGACAAAAATCACAAAGGACATTCCTCAGGCAGAGATCACAAATGGCATTCCTCAGGCGGTCAAAAAACAGTCAAATTTCCCAAGTACTTCTGACTCGTATACTTTTACCGGGTTTGACGCAGGCCTCTTATGAAATGGCTCGTCATTTGACGGCAGGAGCCCGTACTCACGAGCGGCGTGGAAGTGTGTGTGTGTGTGTGTTAGAGCTGAGTCACGCTGACGCCACTCCTCTGTGTGTTCTGCAGCGTCCGGTCGCTGCTGGAGTCGGCGGTGGCGGCCAACATGAACGCTCTGAGGGTGTGGGGAGGGGGCGTGTACCAGCAGGACCTGTTCTACAGCCTCTGTGATGAGCTGGGTGTCATGGTAACCCGCCAGCTGTGAGCTGTCGCCACTACTGTCACTGTGTGTGTGTGTGTGTGTGTGTGTGTGTGTGTGTGTGTGTGTGTGTGTGTGTGTGTGTGTGTGTGTGTGTGTGTGTGTGTGTGTGTGTGTGTGTGTGTGTGTGTGTGTGTAACTCTCCCCTTAAGCGTACCTTAAACACATGTTCCACCTGTTATTGTCTCCAGTGCTGGGGTGAGCCATGACGGTCTGATTCTTTATTATATTGGTCCGGTACGCCTGTTGCTATGGTAACATCCTGTCACGTTTTCCCCAGGTCTGGCAGGACTTCATGTTCGCCTGCGCCCTCTACCCCACGGAGGAGGACTTCATGGACAGCGTCCGCGAGGAGGTCCGCCAACAGGTCACCAGCTGCCCCTTACCCTCAACTCGTTACACTTAACTCATCATCTCATCTCCTTACCCTTAACTCATCATCTCATCTCTTTAACCTTAACTCATCATCTCATCTCTTTAACCTTAACTCATCATCTCATCTCTTTAACCTTAACTCATCATCTCATCTCTTTACCCTTAAGTCATCATCTCATCTCCTTACCCTTAACTCATCATCTCATCTCTTTAACCTTAACTCATCATCTCATCTCTTTACCCTTAACTCATCATCTCATCTCTTTAACCTTAACTCATCATCTCATCTCTTTACCCTTAAGTCATCATCTCATCTCCTTACCCTTAACTCATCATCTCATCTCTTTAACCTTAACTCACCATCTCATCTCCTTACCCTTAACTCATCATCTCATCTCGGTACCCTTAACTCATCATCTCATCTCCTTACCCTTAACTCATCATCTCATTGTGTGTGTGTGTGTGTGTGTGTGTGTGTGTGTGTGTGTGTGTGTGTGTGTGTGTGTGTGTGTGTGTGTGTGTGTGTGTGTGTGTGTGTGTGTGTGTGTGTGTGTGTGTGTGTGTGTGTGTGTGTGTGTGTGCGTGCGTGCGTGTGCGTGTCCTCCCCAGGTGAGGCGTCTGAAGTCCCACCCCTCAGTGGTGCTGTGGAGTGGGAACAACGAGAACGAGGCCGCCCTGGCAACCAACTGGTTCGGGATCCCGGGGCCCGAGAGGCCCCTGTACGTCAAGGACTACGTGAAGCTGTACGTGGACAACATCAGGGCCCTCGTCCTGGAGGTGAGGACACGCCCTCTGGCTTGGGGACAGCTGGGAGTTGTAGTTTGTGGACGATGGGGTTTTTGTAGTTTACAGGTGGTTAGGCTGTTGACATTTCAGGATGGTTTGGGTTTTGTAGTTTGTGGATAGCTAGGGTTTGTAGTTTGCTGATGGTTGTGTTTTTTTTGTCGTTTTTGGTTCTTCAGAGTCATAGTCTGTGGATGGTTAGGGTTTGTAGATAGCTGGGAGTTGTAGTTTGTGGACGATGAGGGTTTTGTAGTTTGTGGATGGTTGGGTTTTTTAGTTTGTAGATAGCTAGATGTTGTAGTTTGTGGCCGATTGGGGATTTGTAGTATGTGGATGGTTTGGGTTTTTATAGTTTACAGATGGGTGGGGATGTTTTAGTTTGTGGATGGTTTAGATTTTTAGTTTGCGGATGGTTGGCAAATTAGTAGTTTCAAAAGTTCGCTTAAAAATTATAAGAGCCGCAATAAAATAAAGAATGCACTCCAGAGTCACCTTAATACACACCGCCAAATACAAAGGTTCATACGCTAGCTTGGACGCCTCGAGGCTCGCGCGTGTCAGAGCCCAGACGGCGTCTCCACCCCCTCCCCCCCTCGCTGTGCTAGGAGGACCAGAGCCGGCCCTTCCTGGCGTCCAGCCCCACCAACGGGCTGGCCTCGGAGCGCCAGGGCTGGGTGGCCGACGACCCCTACGACCCCCGCTACGGGGACTCCCACTACTACAGCTACAGCCGCGACTGCTGGGACTGGGGCGCCTTCCCCCGCACGCGCTTCGCCTCCGAGTACGGCTTCCAGTCCTGGCCCTCCTTCTCCGCCCTGCAGAAGGTGAGGAGGCTAGGAGGCTAGGAGGTTAGGAGGCTAGGAGCTAGGAAGCTAGGAGCTAGGAGGCGTACCATTTCCATCCTGCAGAAGGTAAGGAGGCTAGGAGCTAGGAGGTGTATCTTCTCCACCCTGCAGAAGGTGAGGAGGCTAGGAGGCTAGGAGCTAGGAGGTGTACCTTCTCCACCCTGCAGAAGGTGAGGAGGCTAGGAGGCTAGGAGGTTAGGAGGCTAGGAGCTAGGAGGTGTATCTTCCCCACCCTGCAGAAGGTGAGGAGGCTAGGAAGGTTAGGAGGTGTACCTTCTCCGCCCTGCAGAAGGTGAAGAGGCTAGGAGGCTAGGAGGTTAGGAGGCTAGGAGCTAGGAAGCTAGGAGCTAGGAGGCGTACCATTTCCATCCTGCAGAAGGTAAGGAGGCTAGGAGCTAGGAGGTGTATCTTCTCCACCCTGCAGAAGGTGAGGAGGCTAGGAGGCTAGGAGCTAGGAGGTGTACCTTCTCCACCCTGCAGAAGGTGAGGAGGCTAGGAGGCTAGGAGGTTAGGAGCTAGGAAGCTAGGAGCTAGGAGGCGTACCATTTCCATCCTGCAGAAGGTAAGGAGGCTAGGAGCTAGGAGGTGTACCTTCTCCACCCTGCAGAAGGTGAGGAGGCTAGGAGGCTAGGAGGTTAGGAGGCTAGGAGCTAGGAAGCTAGGAGCTAGGAGGCGTACCATTTCCATCCTGCAGAAGGTAAGGAGGCTAGGAGCTAGGAGGTGTATCTTCTCCACCCTGCAGAAGGTGAGGAGGCTAGGAGGCTAGGAGCTAGGAGGTGTACCTTCTCCACCCTGCAGAAGGTGAGGAGGCTAGGAGGCTAGGAGGTTAGGAGGCTAGGAGCTAGGAAGCTAGGAGACTAGCAGACTAGGAGGCTAGGAGCTAGGAGGTGTACCATCTCCACCCTGCGGAAGGTGAGGAGGCTAGGAGACTTGGAGGCTAGGCGCTAGGAGTTGTACCTTGTCCACCCTGCAGAAGGTAAGGAGACTAAACTAGGAGCTAGGAGGTGTACCTTCTCCACCCTGCTGAAGGTAAGGAGACTAAACTAGGAGCTAGGAGGTGTACCTTCTCCACCCTCTAGATGGACATAGGCTTTTCTTGTCCAATTTCTGTATTGTTTTTCCACTTTTTAGGGCTTTTTATTACTGTTTGGCACAATAACTGCCCTGTAAATAGAGGATTTGATTCTAGAAATGATAACAACATAAGACCTCCATGGAGCAGTGCATGAGGATCAAACGGCCGGCCTCCTTTTGTGTTTCACCGCGTCCCGGTCCGGTTGGTGTTGCGGCCGCAGGTCTCGGTCCCAGAGGACTGGAGCTGGGACGGCCCGTTCTCCTCCCACCGCCAGCACCACGCCGAGGGGAACCGGCAGATGCTGGAGCAGGCGGGCCTCCACTACCACCTGCCCAACGCCACGGACCCCCTCAGGAGATACAGACACACGCTGTACATCACGCAGGTACGCCACGGACCCCCTCAGGAGATACAGACACACGCTGTACATCACGCAGGTACGCCGCCCCCCCCGAGACACACACACACACACACACACACACACACACACACACACACACACACACACACACACACACACACACACACACACACACACACACACACACACACACACACACACACACACACACACAGAGATGCACACACTTACACAACCGCACAGACACACAAACACACAGACGCATACACATGCACACTTACACAAGCATACAGACACACAGACCGACAGGACTGTTTTAAGAGTAGATGCCACTTATGTGTGATTTTGCGCCCCCCTGTGGGAGAAATTGTGCCTAGCGCTTACCTGAGCACCTTTGTAATTGACACGGTGAGTCGGTGACGCCAGAGATTGTTGAGGGAGGTGTCCTCTACGTGCACGTCAACTTTCCGGTTCCTCACACCCTCTGAAGGAGACTTGTGATGATTGACATATTGTACCATAACGTGGCCATTTTCAATGCAATCAGAAATCCCTTTTGTCCAGCTTTCCATCAAGCATTTGTATCCTATTATTTTCCACATAATACAGCAAAAAACACATTCTATATTATTAAAACCACCAAAAAGGATTTCCAAGTCTGCCAAAGCTCATTGGGTCTCAAGTTGATTGGGTCACCGCTTTTTATATGCAATGGTAACGTGCGCCACATTGTTTAAAACGTTTGGTGGTGATACTGCTAGCTTACTAGCGCTAGAGGTGGGTCGCTAGGCTAACATGGAGCCCTAGCTTGTGGTGGTGGTGGTAGAGGGGGTGGTGGTGTTGGTGGTAAGCTCACCAGTCTGAGGACCGCTGCTCCAGGTGATGCAGGCCCAGTGCGTCAAGGCCCAGACGGAGTTCTACAGGCGGAGTCGGAGCGAGGTCGTCGGGGGCAAAGGTCACACCATGGGCGCCCTCTACTGGCAGCTCAACGACATCTGGCAGGCCCCCTCTTGGTCCTCCATCGGTACGTCTCCCGCCCTTCCGGAATGGTCTCCTCTCCGTCGGGTATAAAGATTCTCAAGTCCAATTTGAGTTGATAAAGCTTCACCACTGCGGATTGTGAAGCTTTAGATTTAGCATTGGCTTAAGCATTGGATCTAGCATTAGCTTTAGCATTGGATCTAGCATTGAATCTAGAATTGGCTTAAGCATTGGATCTAGCATTGGATCTAGCATGGGATTTAGCATTGACTTTAGCTGATGCTAAATCCAATGTTTGTTTCTCCCTCAGAGTTCGGGGGCAAGTGGAAGATGCTGCACTACTTTGCCCAGCGGTTCTTCGCTCCGGTTCTGCCAGTGGGGTTCGAGGACGGCGTTTCCATGGTGATGTACGCCGTGTCTGACCTGAGCGTCGACCTCAATCTCACAGCCCAGGTGTGGCCCGTTAATAACCAAACCGTTGGTGGAGAATAGCTGGTGGTGATCTCGTTTCCTGCAAGGACGAGTGTATAAACATGGAATAGTAGTAAGCACTAGTATGAACAGACAATGAGTGATTACTGTTATCAAAGTGGGACAAAAAAAGAGATGGAATATAAGTTACGTTTATGAGTGTTTTTATGCTGTATACCTAAAAAAACCTGACAACTTTAGTCATTTTAACTTTCTCTTTAATGTATTTTTTCCATCCTCTGCTAAAGGTAAATCATGATTGAAAACAGAAAGGCACTATTTGTATGATAATAATAGTAATATTATAAAAAAATATATATAAAAGTAGTAATATTAATCCTAACAGACCTAGTGTATCAGGGGGATTTGAACCCTCAACCCTAACATTTAGGGGTCTGGGGTTCTGGGGTCCGGGGTCCAGGTCTCAGTGTTGTCCTGGTCCCGGCTGGACCCCGTGTGCACGCTGAGCTCGCCCGCGACCCTCGTGCGGGGGAACAGCGCCACGCCCATCTTCCGGCAGCCCGTCGACGCCTTGCTCGAGGGCTGTGGAAACTGCACCCGCCGCTCTTGCTTGCTGGCCTTCCACCTGGAGGACCCCCACGGGGCCCGGTGGGGCCCGGCAAACCACCACTTCCTCTGCTCGCCGCGAGACGCAGAGGGCATAGAGGCCCCTAACATCACTGTAAGATACTGGGTTTAAGGGCCCCCAACATCACTGTAAGATACTGGGTTTATAGGGTCCCTAACATCCCTGTAAGATACTGGGTTTAAGGGCCCCTAACATCACTGTAAGATACTGGGTTTAAGGGCCCCTAACATCACTGTAAGATACTGGGTTTAAGGGCCCCTAACATCCCTGTAAGATACTGGGTTTAAGGGCCCCTAACATCACTGTAAGATACTGGGTTTAAGGGCCCCCAACATCACTGTAAGATACTGGGTTTAAGGGCCCCTAACATCACTAAGATACTGGGTTTAAGGGCCCATAACATCACTAAGATACTGGGTTTAAGGGCCCCCAACATCACTGTAAGATACTGGGTTTAAGGGCCCCTAACATCACTGTAAGATACTGGGTTTGTAGGGTCCCTAACATCCCTGTAAGATACTGGGTTTGAGGGTCCCTAACATCACCATAAGATACTGGGTTTAAGGGCCCCTAACATCACTAAGATACTGGGTTTAAGGGCCCCTAACATCACCATAAGATACTGGGTTTAAGGGCCCCTAACATCCCTGTAAGATACTGGGTTTAAGGGCCCCTAACATCACTGTAAGATACTGGGTTTAAAGGCCCCCAACATCACTGTAAGATACTGGGTTTAAGGGCCCCTAACATCACTAAGATACTGGGTTTAAGGGCCCATAACATCACTAAGATACTGGGTTTAAGGGCCCCCAACATCACTGTAAGATACTGGGTTTAAGGGCCCCTAACATCACTGTAAGATACTGGGTTTATAGGGTCCCTAACATCCCTGTAAGATACTGGGTTTGAGGGTCCCTAACATCACCATAAGATACTGGGTTTAAGGGCCCCTAACATCACTAAGATACTGGGTTTAAGGGCCCCTAACATCACTGTCAGATACTGGGTTTACGGGCCCCTAATATCACTAAGATACTGGGTTTAAGGGCCCCTAAGATCACTGTAAGATAGAGACACAGAGGCCCCTAACCTAAAGATGGGTCACCCAGACACTCTGCAATCAGGAGCATTTGGTCTTGGTTAAGCATAATTAGGCGGTCTGTTTGAATACACAGGGCCTATGTTTTCATTTGAAAGAAATTGCCCCAAATAATGATAATAGTATAAGTAATAAATCTCAATGCAACCCCTAATGCATATTTATATCATATAAATTCAACGGATGGCCTCGGGAGGAATCATAAAGGTGGTAGATGAGATTAAGCAGTCACAGGTCACTAGATGCTGACGTAATTGTAGACTGTACTTCATAACTGCATGAACCTATTGCTCTAATATAGGTTTTAATGCTTCCGAAATGAAATGCAAAGGGCAACAATTTGAGGGTGATAAAGAGTGTGGCCCTTGATAAATGAGGCGTCATAAACTCCAAGCTAGTCTGAGCTTTGAGCTATTTCAGCTAGTCTTGGTGTGTGTGTGCTTTATGTCACGCACACACTCCTCCGCCCCCCCCCCCCCCCCCCCCCCCCCCCCTCAACACACACACACACACACACACACACCTACACACACACACACACACACCTACACACACACACACACACACTCCCCCCCCCCCCCCTCCCAACACACCCCCCCCCAAACAGAACAACACGGAACAAAATGGCCACCTGCTAATCTGAGAGGATGTGTGGTTTAATAAAAGTGTTATAATGTAATTATGGAACTTTATAATCGGAACTACTCTGTTATAGGGGGGTCACTGAAGAGTCGATGAAGGCTTGTCCTAGCTTCCTCTCTGAGATAAGATATGGTTTACAGTTAGTTGTTTCCTCGTCGTTTGGTTTTTATCTGACCCTTTAGGTCGTTCTCGTTTATATTAAACGTCTCTATTTTTTTTACAACAGAATGTCCGATAACAAATGTCCGATAATGACCGATAATAAATCCTTTACATTCTCAGTGAGGGCATTTAGCAGACGCGTTTATCCAAAGCGACTTACAATAAGCTACATTTGTCAGCAGAAATATATAAACATATCTCCGTCGCTACAGTAAGGATGTTCACAGAACCAAGGGCCCAATCACACGAACGAACCGTTGGAGAGCGGAACCGAGGGCGGCACCGAACCGGGCAGCACCGAACCGGGCAGCAGTAGCTCAGGGGGTAGAGCGGCTTGGCTGGTAACCGCAAGGTTGCTGGTTCGATCCCCGGCTCCTCCCGGTGTCGAGGTGTCCCTGAGCAAGGCACCTCACCCTAATTGCTCCCGACAAGAAGGCTGTCGCCTTGCGTGGCTGACACCGCCGTCGGTGTGTGTATGAAGGGTGAAGGTTATGCGATATAATATAGTAAAGCGCTTTGGATAAAAGCACTAGTATATAATGCAGTCCGTTAACATTTACCAGAGCCAAGGGCCCACGTTTCTGCTGTTTCCTCCCCAGGCGGAGGTGCGTGGGGACGGGGAGCGAGGCTACACCGTCACCCTGCGCTCCACCTCCGTGGCCCCCTTCGTCTGGCTGGACGCGGGGGACGTCGCCGGGCGCTTCGGCTCCAACGGCTTCCTCATGGCCTCCAGGAGCCGGGAGGTGGGCTTCGTCCCCTGGGGCCCCACCAGCGCGGAGGAACTGGGCCGGGCCCTCACAGTCACCTCGCTGAGGGACGTCTACTGATGTCAACGGGGGGGGGGGGGGCGAGGCTCTGGGGCCCGACAGGGGGGCCCCAGAAGACCTCCATGGGGGCTGAGAGTGTGTGTGGGGGGTAGGTGGTCTGGGGCCCTCTTCATTCGCACCTGTCAGTCCAGCTGTTGTCCGGTTTTCTTTCAGACGTTGAGGGATTGATGGTGTGTAGAGCGCTCCATGTTTCCGACCACAGCAGCCAAAGATCCATGCACTGGATTCAGCCTGGACAAGATTCAGCAGATTTTATAATTATTATTCATCTGTTGGTTCGGCGGAGGAGAGGGCAGACCCAAACTTTGCACTGAATTATTTTCGTTTTATTATATATTTTTTAGTTTCGATTCACTTTTGTAATCTATTGATTTGATGTTTTGATGAATAAAAAGCAAGGATCATTTAAAATACTAGCCGCTGTTTGTCCGACTGCATTATTCCTGTTCCACCGCACGGGGGCGCCAAACGCCTGGGATACACGCGACACTTTTTGTCTCTACTTTCTATTTTTTTCTCATGTTCCAGCTGTTCAAGAAGTGTCTGCAGGGGACGCGCTTCAGCACAGCGGTGCAATCAAACCTCTTTACAACCACCTATTCTGTGTTGCGCTATAAAGCCCCCCCCACCCCCCTGTGGACGGTCCGATGGGGGTCTGTGACCAGACCACGTTGCACGCCGAGCGAGAAAAAAATCACTCACAAAGAGCCCATTGAGGTGGTGGGGGGGAGTAACTGCGACAACATGTAGCTCGCCGGCCACCTCCACACTACAGTCGTCCCTCTTAGCACATCGGTGGGACCTTTGCACCCCTGCAAACGGACTCGCCTACCGCCGTCCTACTTCATTACTATTCAGTGGGTATCAAGAGACGCCGAAGTTTGACTGGGGGAAACTCAAATGATATATATACAGGCTAACCGGTGGGTCGACGGTGCGAATCTCCAATGAGACTAAACTGACTTGAAACGACACTGACATCATGCTTTTCGATACGTAACCTTTATAAATCTTATTTATTTGTTTTTCGTGCTGGGACAGGGCGAAAAAACACTGGACTCTCCTTTGAAGTCGACTGTATCTCTGCGATCATGGATCACTTTCAATGTTTGGTGGCTTTTTTGGGGCTTTTTATGTCAACTATGTTGCGGAGTTTAAGCGCTCAGCACCTCAACGAGTCGAAGCCCTTTCTGGACCAGATCCTGCGCTTCTATGGAGAAAAGTCGAACATCACGGTGCCGGATTTTGAAAATCTAGTCATGTTGATGTCTGACAGTTCCGCCGAGGAACTAACGGAGGGAAATCCTCTGGTCAATGAAAGCGTGAGTATAAGTAGGCTACATGTTCTTTTATTAAATCGATAGGCCTATTCCTGCATAGGTTCGTTTTTTTCTTTGAGTTGCGTCTCCCACACCTGCACAGTAGGATATAACATAACATCAGTGTAGACTAAAACCCATGCATAGTAAAGCAATATTCTTCAATTCAATCGGATACCAAATGTGCTTGTCTCCCTATCCAGTGTCTCTCCTTTGGGGGTATTCTGGCCCACTACGGCCTAGGCAAGGAGATCCATCTGACGAGGGAACATCTGGAGCGGATCTGCCCCGCCGTGTTGACCCAGGTGCTGCTGCCCTCTTGCCGCTACGTGCTGCCCCCCACAGCGGTTCCCCTGCCGGTCGACTACTATGGTGAGTGCGGGCTGCGGTTGCTTCAGCCTGGGAGTTTGTGAAAACACGCACCACACGCAGAACACACACGTGGGTTTCACGTCCACGTCGAGGGAGGTCGCTGCAACATGGATCTAAAAATTAGGGAAAGAAAGTGAAGTGGTGCGCTCGATGCAACTCGGACTTATGGGTCGCATTCCCGGGTACCGAAGCCGCCATGCACGGCCACCACGACAAGGGTTTATGTTTATTCTGCACGTGTTAGCCGGGCCGTGGCCACCCCGGATCCCATTCGAAGTTTTAAATCGAGCCGTAAAAAAATAAACAACACATTGACTCGTTGACCTCTTGTGCAGACGGACTCTGTTCGACAACGTAACGCATCCAGGGGACAGCCCCACGCAGCGAGCACCTGTGGCCGGTGACCCCAGAGCGGGCCCGGCAAACACGGAGGAATGAAAAACACCGAGAATAGGGCTTTTATTGTTCCGATAAAAGCATTTTTGAACCCATTTTCCTTCGTCATAACCGATATTGTGCACATTTCAAGTAGGCCCTCCAACTATACAAAATATATTTGACATAAAGATAATGATTTATTGAATGGTCTAGATTTAGATAGATTTAAATAGGTTTTTTTTCCACATCAAAACCGGCTTTCTCAAATTTAGAAAAAAACGGGCTCTTTCAAAAGAACACTTTTTTTACAAGCACACTTTTTTTCCTGTCTCTCTTCGCTGTCTTGTCCACAAGGCCAAAAAAAACAAAAGAATATACTATAAAGAATTGATATCCATGCTAACAATTGAAACCATTTTTCGACCCATTTCCCTGGTGTGTGTGTGTGTGTGTCTACGTTTGTGTGTGTGTGTGTATGTGTGTGCGTCTGTGTGTGTGTGTGTGTGTGTGTGTGTGTGTGTGTGTGTGTGTGTGTGTGTGTGTGTGTGTGTGTGTGTGTGTGCGTGCGAGTGCGTCCGTGTGTGTGCGTGTGCGTTCGTTTCTATGTGTGTGTGCGTGCGTGTGTATATGTGTGTGTGTGTGTGTGTGTGTGTGTCTATGCGTGTGTGTCTGTCTACGCGTTTTTGTGCGATTGTCTCTATGCGTGTGTGTGCGTGCGTCTCTGTGTCTATGCATGTGCGTGCGTCTGTATGCGTGCGTCTATGCGCGTTTGTGCGTCTGTGTGTGTATGCGTGTGTGCGTCTATGTCTACGCGTTTGTGTGCGTTTGTCTCTATGTGTGTTTGTGTGCGTGTCTGTCTACGCGTGTGTGTCCAGTGTGGGGCTACGGCTTCCTGTCGGTAACCATCATCAACCTGGCGTCTCTGTTCGGTCTGCTGCTCATCCCCTTCACCAAGAAGCCCTACTTCCCCAAGGTGCTCACCTACTTCATCGGCCTGGCCATCGGCACGCTGTACTCCAACGCCGTGCTGCAGCTCATCCCCGAGGTGGGTGGCCCCGACCTCCACCCTGCCCCCTAACCCCGGGTGGGGGCCCCCTTCCCCCCCCCCTACACCCTGACCAGGCGTGTGCTGTCCACATGGGCAGGTGGGGCAGAGAACGACTTGCAAAAGCATGCGCCCCAAAGAAATAGTTCCTCAGTAAATCATTGCTCCAAGTCAAATTTTTAATAACGGGCGGGAAATCAGTAAACAGTGATAGAGGGTGAACCTGGCTCCGACGGGGGGGGCCTTCTGCTGGGCGGATAGAGGGTGAACCTGGCTCCGACGGGGGGGGGGGCCTTCTGCTGGGCGGATAGAGGGTGAACCTGGCTCCGACGGGGGGGGGGGGCTTCTGCTGGGCGGATAGAGGGTGAACCTGGCTCCGACAGGGGGGGGGGGGCCTTCTGCTGGGCGGATAGAGGGTGAACCTGGCTCCGACGGGGGGGGGGGGGCCTTCTGCTGGGCGGATAGAGGGTGAACCTGGCTCCGACGGGGGGGGGCCTTCTGCTGGGCGGATAGAGGGTGAACCTGGCTCAGACGGGGGGGGGCCTTCTGCTGGGCGGATAGAGGGTGAACGTGGTTCATTCATTCGTGGTTCATTCATTCGTTCATTAATTTAAGCGCTTTGCGTGTGAGAAAAGCGCTATATAAATTGAATCTATTATTATTATTATTATTATTATTATTATTATTATCCCTGCTCGCTTGAGTCGGGGGGGTTGATCTCCGAGGTGGGTTTGAGCGTTGCTAAACCACGGGGATTTTACCGGCATTTACTGGGAGACACAACTCCGAGAGTGGCACCGCCGCCAGAGCTGGACTCTGAGTCAGACGTTCAGATGTTCTGGGGCGGTAGGTTGAGCATGAAAGTTCAGTGTAACTCATAACTCCCCTTCCCCACGCCCAGATGACGCCACATTGCTCCCTTATGCTAGTGCACGTTTAATCACTCGTTGCATGTGTTTAATAGTCATGTGGTCACCGTCCATCATCGCTCAAACGCAAAGATGTGGTACTGCACGGAGAAGCACGTGCACGTTTTAATAGTCATGTGTGGCCACTGTCTGTCACTCAAACACAAAGCTGTGTTAGTGCACGTAGGTTCACGTGCACGTGGAGCCAGAGCCGTGTGTACGTGCACCTGTAAGACTGGGAGCATTCAAAGGATTCCTAGCTTCTGCAACGCCTCACATGCTGCTGAGTGAAGGCCGACTGGGCGGGACTACAGATAGTGCCACTCTCACTCCAACTGGGCTATCATTGGTGGGAATTTGAAGCCCCGCCCCCTCAGTGACGCAATCACAGTTTCTCATTGTGATTAGATCTGGATGTTTCCTTCTTTCAGATCTAATCACTTTCACTGTGTGAAAGTGATTAGATCCTAAGAGAAAGAAAGATGTATTTAATGTTTGAATATATTTAACCTGCCTTGTTTTTCTAAATGTCTTTTCAATATCATACCTGGCATATCATTGAAATTAGCTAAAAAGGGTAAATAAGATACATTTGTGTGTTATAATTAAGGGTGCGTATTCATATATGTGCATTATAACACTTAACTTTAAGAATAAAAGATTAAGTTACATCACGAGTAGCTCTATTTATGCGTGGTTTGTGTTCAATGTGACCTGTGACCTTTGACCCTATAACGCTAATTTTGTGTTTTAATCAAATCAACCACTGTGGTGCCTTCATGCTGTCGTGTTCGACTCCCGCAGGCTCTGGGCTTTGACCCCAAGGTGGACAACTACGTGCAGAACGCCATCGGCATCTTCGGCGGCTTCTACCTCCTCTTCTTCACGGAGAAGATCCTGAAGATGGCTCTAGGCATGGACCACGAGGTGAGCCCTGAGGGCAATGGGTTCATGTCCCGGGTTCAACCGGGACGCACTCCGTCTGTTTATTCATTTATTGGGGGGGAATCACGGCTGAGTTTGTCAGGTTGTAGCTTCTGCTGGAGTTTCGATTGGTTCCTCCTGTGGCCCCGTGTAACGGCCCCTGTGATTGGTCCACCTGCGGGGTCATGTGATGCACTTTTACGAATCTTAATGAAGCACTTAACAGCGATTGTGTGATAAAACAGTCCAATGATGCCAACAGATAAATCTTTATTATCTATCTCGTTAAGGACATTACATAAAAAAATTGTGTCCGCTCACAAATGGAAAACACACAATATCCTCTCGCTCTTATTATGTTATAAAACACGAGTTTGATTCGAATGCTCAATAAAACACAGGGGGGTTCCGGGTAAATGGTCAGGCGTCATCCGACATAAAAGTAAAGCAAAGTGCAGGTCAACGAGTTTTGGACGAAGGAAGGGTAGAGTACTGAGCAGCTGAAACGTGCTGGCTTTGAGCTCCTGTGTCTGCAGTCCGACCTGTCGGCATCCTCGAGCAAGATGACCACTAGCCCCTACCTGCTCATTAATCACATGGGTCTAGACTCACTAACCCCTACCTGCTCATTAATCACATGGGTCTAGACTCACTAACCCCTACCTGCTCATTAATCACATGGGTCTAGACTCACTAACCCCTACCTGCTCATTAATCACATGGGTCTAGACTCACTAACCCCTACCTGCTCATTAATCACATGGGTCTATACTCACTAACCCCTACCTGCTCATTAATCACATGGGTCTAGACTCACTAACCCCTACCTGCTCATTAATCACATGGGTCTAGACTCACTAACCCCTACCTGCTCATTAATCACATGGGTCTATACTCACTAACCCCTACCTGCTCATTAATCACATGGGTCTAGACTCACTAACCCCTACCTGCTCATTAATCACATGGGTCTAGACTCACTAACCCCTACCTGCTCATTAATCACATGGGTCTATACTCACTAACCCCTACCTGCTCATTAATCACATGGGTCTATACTCACTAACCCCTACCTGCCCCTGAATCATATCGATCTGTATTGACTGTCTAACCCCTACCTACTCCTTAATGACATGGATCCACTATCTAACCCCTACCTACTCCTTAATGACATGCATCCACTATCTAACCCCTACCTACTCCTAATGACATGCATCCACTATCTATCCACTACCTGGTCCTTGATGGCATGGATCCACTATCTATCCCCTACCTGGTCCTTGATGGCATGGATCCACTATCGAACCCCTACCTGGTCCTTGATGTCATGGATCCATTATCTAACCCCTACCTGCCGCTGAATGTCATGGATCTCGGCTATGAGGGAATCTGCTGATTTCAGCATTAGTATCTATGGACCATGTCCGGAAACCTCCTGACTCCAGCACCGATAGGCTCCTGTTCTGCGCCCGTATCTCGGGCGTCAGGTCGTACGCAGCAGGAGGGCGATGAGATAAGACGTGGCCTGATACGGAGGGCTAATGAACATTAAGGGTAATAATCGTCATTAAGGGGTAATAAACCCGGGCTTGACCGAGGCAGGGGAACGGGCCTGTTTCTGGAGCTGAAGACACAGCAGAGTACTGGGGTTTAGATCAGACGCTGGAGGACAGAGAACCTGTCTATTGTCATCCACCACTTTGCGCGATCCCTGCAGGGCAGATCCCTGCAGGGCAGAGTGGCTCAGGAGGTGGAGGGGGGCTGCTGGTCTGATCCCCGGCTCCTCCTCGTTCACAGAGTCGTCATGGTGGAGTTAGACCAGGGTTTGTGGTTATAAGGTGACCCTGAGCACGACGCCTCCACCTCAATGCTCCCGACGAGCTGGCTGTCGCCCTGCGTGGCTGACACCGCCGTCGTTGTGTGGATGGGTGGATGAATGTGTGTGTATGATAGTGTGCGTATGTGTGTGTGTATGAACTTGTAAGAATGTGTGTGTGAATGTGTGAACTTGTGAGTCTGTTCAAAACTGCCTATTCCACCTGATGCCAATTACTATGTCTCCTACTATTGTTGTTATGATTATTTATTTTTTGATATTAGTGTACCTTGTACGGTGTACTTGAGTGCAGAGAAAGGCGCCTTCAAATAAAATGTATTATTATTATTATTATTAAAGGTTGGGTATGGAATTCTCTTTTTTTGGCCATTTTTGCAAAATTACTTGAAATTCTTATCATCATAACCCACTTACAGCCACTGAGTTAGAATTACTGACATGAAAATTAAACAAGTCAATCATCTGTGGAACGGGCAGGGCTCGAAAAACTCCAGCCAATGATTTCCAGAACCACCGAGTGGCATTGGACAGTAAGTACGCCAATCAAACGGTCGTACTGCACTCCCCCTCCCCCCGCGCGTGACCCCTTTGTGCACGTACTTAAAGCTCGTGACCCAGAGCAAGCTCCTGTTTGTTGTTATCCTGCGGTAGCTACTAGAGCTAGCTAACTAGCTAATCCACATTTGGACCTAGCACTAGAAGACAACCCTAAACTCCAACCTAGCTAGCCTTGCTCGCTCTCGCACACCTGTGTTCGCGCTCGTGCATGATTGCGCGTCCATGTTCTTGGAATGGCTGGAGTCACAGTCAGCGTTGAAGGAGAGGGGGTAGGACCATTTGAGTTGTGTGTTTTCAAAATCTGCTGGCGTTTTCCCAAATCCCATACCCAACCTTTAAGTATATGTGTATGAGGGTGATCATGTGACCCTCGTGATCATGTGACCATCTTGATCCCCCCCTGCAGCACAGCCACTTCGCGGCGGGCTCCCTGGCGGGGGACCTCTCCCTGGGGGGGCCGCTGCCCAACGGGGAGCTGGAGGAGAAGAGGGACTGCGTGATCCAGACCAGCATCAGCACGGTGGCCCTGGAGAAGACGGCGCAGCTCCCCGACGGCCACCTGGACACGCCCTCACACCAGGTACGCCTGCCTTTACATGTAGGGCCTTTAGCGGACGCTTTGGTCGAAAGCGACTTGCCATAATAACAATCGTGTGTCCGAAGAAAGGGAAACAATATGGCGCTTGTCGGTACAAGATAGACCGACCGATCTCAACTGTTGGCGGGGTAGCCGGGGCCTTTGCCTTCCCCTCGAAAACACCGGCACCTACTGGGGACTTGGGTTCATCCCCAAGGGAATGAACCGGTGACTCAGGTCGAAAAGACCTTGATTGTTATCAGCCTCTCCCACGCCGCCGCCTTGATCTCTTCTTTTGTGAGAGACCTCGACACCACCACACCAAAATGCTCTGCAATTTCCGACAAATCTGCCTTCCTGCAGAGGTCAAAAACAATAATGGAAGGTTCCTTGATGAACTCTTCTCGCTCAAAGGGAGCCATTACACTCTAGCTAGCAGCCTACCTATTCTGTTTACAGACAACGATATTGTCCCACACGCAAATAGCTTTTCAAATCCCGGACGAGCCCCCAAAATAATATGTTCAAAATACAACTCCCAACTGTCTAGGGGTAGCGGGGGAGGTAACGGATGTTAAAGTTAACCGTTTGTGGAACATGAGGGCGGGATAAACACGATGCAGAGGAGAACAACTAAGATTGCTGCCACCGTCTGTTGATTACGTTATCGAAACGGTATCAGGCAAACATGGCTGTGATTGGTTGTGGGCCTATCCAATTGCATCCAGATGCATTTCGGTCTGCGCCCGTTGGCAACCGTGAGATAATTTATATCGATATGTTTAAAAGTCTGAATGTGAGCTTATCTAAAGCGTTGAACTTTGAGTGTTCCAACCAGTCCCCTTATCTGCCCGCCGGTCAGTGGACGACGGCGATGCCACCGCGGCAGTGAAATTCAGTAGTGTATGGATTAATCAGGAAGTTGTGTAGATTAGAGTGCTTATTGCCCTCGTGGGTGAACGCTATCACCCCATTAGCGAGGCGCAGACGACCTTGAACACAGTGGGTGCTGGCGAGCGAGCTCTGACCCTCGCTCCTGATCGCAGCGGACCGATCTAATCACACAGGGGTCAGAGGTCGGCCGTTTGCATTTCAAAGCACAACACAGCACCCGCTGAGGGGGGGGGGGCCGAGGTGGGGTGCCTTTGGGTGCCAGGTGAAGCATTAATCGACCCCCATCGACCGCACAAATGACGACGTTAATGGTTAACGTCGCCCCGGTCACGAGCTGCGGGGGGGCATCGCGGGATCAATGTTCTCCACAGACATGACACGTCGGAGCGTCCGCGGGGCCCCAGCAGATGAAACCAGAGCCCGCCCCCCCCCCCCACTCACACACACACACACACACACACACAAATGCTGGGATTGTCCTGGACGGGCCCGGCAACAAAGACCCCCTGTGTTGTGGGGCTGGGAGGGAGGGGGGGAGGCAGCGTTCCTCCATCGCACCTCCTTAGCGTCGCTAGCTCCTGGTGGCTGTGTCCTCTGCGGTCCAGCGGACGCTTAGGAGGGAGTGGGAGTGAGAGACTTACCGTGCACACACACTTATATTAACGTAAAAATATTCCTATATAATATATAAATATACTGAAGCATTCTAATGGGAACTAACGTGAATCCCTGGCCAATCCCGGGATGATGTCGCTATTTATTTTGATCATGAGTAAATGTGTAATTAGATTTGCATGTGTTTATTCAGCACACGCTTCTGTTCAGATAGAGCGACTTCAGTGGGAGCGTAGGTCAGAGCACAACGTCACCGGGACGGATCGATAGGGCGGGCTTTCTGTCGCGCATGTTTTGTGGCGTGTGGTTTTATTCTGAGCCACTAGATGGCGACATGTCCCAACTAATACAATCTCTGGCTACCGCTGCAGCGTTTGTTTTTAGGTTTAAAATGATGGTGACTTTAGGCTGCGTTAAACCTACAGGCTGATGGCTGAATTGTGGACCCGTCTCAAATCGCTGATTTTAGGGTTCGGTATAACGTGAAGATGGTGTGTCGCACAAACCAAAACAAAATTCTCTCTCTCTCTCTCTCTCTCTCTCTCTCTCTCTCTCTCTCTCTCTCTCTCTCTCTCTCTCTCTCTCTCTCTCTCTCTCTCTCTCTCTCTCTCTCTCTCTCTCTCTCTCTCTCTCTCTCTCTCTCTCTCTCTCTCTCTCTCTCTCTCTCTCTCTCTCTCTCTCTCTCTCTCTCTCTCTCTCTCTCTCTCTCTCTCTCTCTTCCCCCCCTCCCCTCCCCTCAACAGGAAACGCGGGTGGCGTGCCATTGGCTGCGGGGTCAGCGGATCTCCAACATCAAGACGGTGGCGTGGATGATCACGCTGAGCGACGCGCTGCACAACTTCATCGACGGCCTGGCCATCGGCGCCTCCTTCACCGTGTCCACGCTGACCGGCTTCAGCACCTCCATCGCCATCGTCTGTGAGGAGTTCCCCCACGAGCTCGGTGAGGAGGGGATCCGCTTTACCTGACTAACTATACCGCTAATTAACTAATCCACCAACAGGGGGTGGTAGTGGGTACCCAACGGGGGATGTCACCCGATGAGTTAGTTATGGTTCCAGGTCGACACGACGCAAGGCTTTTTACGGAGCCATTACATCCTTGCGGACCCTCCTTGCGTCCACTGTAGGGCCTGACGTGCGCCTCCAAGAAATGCTAACCTTGCGTTGAGGCGACGCAGCAGCAAGGGCTGTGATTGGTCCGCTCACTAAAGCCCGATGCAGAACCAAAACAGGTCCTTGTGTTGCGTTGACGTGGAAGCATAACTGAGCCTTTAGAGACCGGTCCATCAGGGCATTCAGCGGCCTGTTATTAGAGCAGACCTCTGTTTTGAGTAACAGAAGGTTGCTATGGACGAACAGTTTGTTTTAGCAAAAGCAATGCAATAATTATCAATAATATCGCTTTTTGTTGTTTGTTTGTTTGATGATTTCTTTATTGAGTAGCTGTGGGATAATGTAGATAATGTAGGGTTTACTTGGCCGGTCATTCTCGCCAAGTAAACCCCTTCAGGGTGATCAAGAACCCTCTGCCTTCCGCCTATTAGGGATCAGTACTGACTAGGTATCAGTACTGATCCCTAACATATAATGTGAGGCAGGATGATGTAAAAGGTTCTGGGTTCGATCCCCTATATCCTCTGGCTAACCTGCAGTGATCCTGGAGCAACAGGCCCTCACCCCAACCTGCTCCTTAAGGGCACTCCTCTGCTCAACAGTAAAACCCAAACTACAAACTAAAACCACTCACACCACCGGCTGGCTAGCCATGCGTCGCATGTCAGACCAGGGCCGCCGCTCCCCATACGCAGAGTATGCAGAACACGTAGGCCCCCAAGTACCTGGCGGCGGGGGGGCCCCCAAAATTAAGGTTGCTAAAAAAATGTCATGACAATAATTACATTATTACAAAAAATATATAAATTAGTTAACGCTCTAACCCTAACCCTATCACGCACTTCGGGCAAATTCGATTTATGACTAATTATGCTTAGGCCCTCCAAAAGCTTAGCACCGACCCTGCGTTAGACACAAAGTGTGTCTCCGCCTTAACGGTTCCCCCCCCCCTCTCTCTCTCTCTCCTCCTCAGGGGACTTTGTGATCCTGCTGAACTCGGGGATGTCGGTCCCTCAGGCCATCTTCTTCAACCTGCTGTCCGCCATGTCCTGCTACGTGGGGCTGGTCTTCGGCATCCTGGTGGGCAGCAGCTTCGCCCCCAACGCCATCTTCGCCATCGCCGGCGGCATGTTCCTGTACATCGCCCTGGCTGACATGGTGAGTCTTACACATGTTTTTCTACCTCACTTCATGCAAGATCCTTCCTCACTTCCTGTGTGTTCCTTCTTCTCTTCCTGTGGCTTCCTGCCTCTCTTCCTGTTGGCTTCTGCTTCACTTCCTGTTGGCTTCTGATTCACTTCCTGTGGGTTCCTTCTTCACTTCCTGTGGGTTCCTTATTCACTTCCTTTTGGTATCTGATTCACTTCCTTTGGTTTCCTGCCTCACTTCATGTTGGTTTCTGCTTCACTTCCTGTTGGTTTCTTCTTCACTTCCTGTGTGTTTCTGCCTCTCTTCCTGCGACTCCCTTCTTCACTTCCTGTGTGTTCCTGTCTTTTTTCCTGTGTTTTTCTGCCTCACTTCCTGTGGTTTCCTTCTTCACTTCCTGTGTGTTCCTGCCTCACCTCCTGTGTTTTTCTGCCTCACTTCCTGTGGGTTCCTTCTTCACTTCCTGTGTGTTTACCTCACATGCTGTGGCTTATTTAATGATGTTTTTAGATACAAACATTAATTCATCAGCAAGTAGGGGTTTGGCATCAAAGGTGTCTACCAAAGCTAGATGGCACACATTGGGGTTCAAACCCAGAACCTTTTAACTAGCAGTGAAGTACCCTAACCGTTATAGTAGACCAGTAGCCATATAGTAGCCATATCGAGAGCCGTAGCGTAGCCACAATTTATTGCGCACCTATATAGGACACTGTTTCTGACCAATAGATAACGTTTTTACAATTATACATTTATTGTAAATGTGCGTGGGGCAAAGAATAAGCACAAGTAGCCCTAGGCCTGGCCTGTAACATCACAACAGACAGAAAGTTTGAAGTTTGGGTGTATTTTACACAACAGTAGGAGTAGGCTACACACAACGCATGAATGACCCAACATTTCTCGCGATCGACTGCACCTCAGCCCGCGATTGACTGGTCGTGCCCCACCCCTGTACTAGACCGTCCTGCATCCTACGCAGAAAAATAAAGTCCAACGACTTACGCCTCAAGTTCCAGACAGAGGTCACTTGTGCGTATTTATTTACACGGAACAACAGTTCCCCTTGTCTCGTTGCCTCTGAGAGAACAGATCACCCATGATGATAAACCTTTGTCCCCCGTTGGTTTTGTTTTGTTCAGTTCCCGGAGATGAACAGCATCATGGTGGCCCAAGAAAAGACCTCGACAAAGATGGTCTTCTTCTTCATCCAGAACCTAGGGCTGCTCAGTGGATTCACAATAATACTGCTCATTACTATGTTCGCTGGAGAAATCAACCTGGGCTAGGCCAACCCGGCAACCCAAACTGGAACATTTGAACAGAAGGATTGTAATAAGTTTCCTTTCTGTGCACAGTGAAACTGGGCAGGAGGGGGAATGTAAAGATCTTGTTTTGTACAAACAGAACGCAATGTTAAAATAAGAGATTTTACTTCTAACATTTTACTATCTTTGTAGCTGAAATCTTCCTCCACAAAAAAGGGAATGTATTTGTAATCATGTTGTGTCCGGAATCAGGACATTTTGCTTGAGCAAACAATAAATTATTTTTACAGTCTCTTGCGTGGCATGGAGGTGTTTATTGATGCTTCTTGGCTAATCAATGGGGGTATTATTTTGTTATGGTTGATTTGAATGGGAGAGATGCAGACAGTGAACATAGGCACACTGAGAAGGGCTCTCCGATGCAAGTATCCTAGTGCTTATAGCGGATGCTAATCTACAACAGCCGTCCCCAGTGTGTGGGATGACCACACAGTGTGCTTGTTGTGTCAACAACTGATGTGTCACTCGGTCGACAGGAAACAGTCACAGCTTCTGCTCTGAATGACCGGACGGTCTCCCCAGCCTTTGTTATTTCCTTTTTAGAATTGTATCATTCTGAATCAAATATGAATATGATCACCAATAATTGTATCAGGTTTTTACAATGTCCGTTGATCTTTGAAATTTAATGTTTTGATTAATTTACTGTATTTTATTTGATTCTCTTGATTTTGAATGAAGACATGTCACAACAGAAACATGATGTATGTATCAGCTATAATCTTGATTGAGGAAGAAATAATAATAAATAATATCATGTCTTGGCTCAGCAATACATGCAACAATTAATTAATATTAGTTTTAATATAAAAAAAAAATATATATATATGTAGAGAGAGAGGAAGACTTTGTCATTATATATTCTTGTCCCTCTATGGAACTTACATACATTTGGAGTACAGTGCACAAACTGCTTAAATTAAGTCCAATAAATTTGTATCTACGATTTCAATCACTGTCCTTCGTGTGTAAATGTATTTGAATGGTCACTTTAAATTGGCATTTTTAGCTTCCATAATACAGGAAATCTACTGGGTTAATATTTGAGGCGTACCTGTACTACAAATTCCAAAAGGCATTGCGTTCTTTTTCGACCAATCACACCGTCCCTCTCCTGGATAGCCAACCAGCGACCAGTAGGTTCAGCAGTGGAGAACAAGTGCGGAACTCTCCTCCGGATGTAAGTTAGATTTTGCTGTGCCAAGGAAAGCTGGTTTATCTGGATTTAGTCGTAAGTACCTTTATTAATTCTCTCTTTTTGTCTTATTTTCAAGCGACTTAAAGAGAGACTCTTACATATGACTTTACATTTGATCTTTGCTGGCCGTCTTGAACAAAATGAATGTTTTGATTGACACGTTAAACGCAGTTTTTAACGGAGGCGTAGATTTACATGTGCACTCCCTCCTTATATTTTTCCTAACTTCTGCTCATCTGGATTGTTTCGGTTTATTTTCCTAACGGCGAGTTCTTTCACCGGGGATGTCGTGAGCAGACCAGACTGAGGGTCACCCACCAGGGTCGTGCTCTCCCAGAAGGAGATCCGATTTACCGGACTAATTATACCGATAATTAACTCATCCACCAACAATTAAATAGCCCCTTTATCTAATTATAGGGCATCATGGAAAATGATGTATTTTTATAGAACTGCGTGTTTTTGTATCGATTCAGGATGTAAATACGGTCTCTTCTATGTAGAGCTAGAAGCACGTCAGCTGTGTTGTGAGATTTTTTCCAACTTTTCTATTTCAATTAGATGTAGTTATAGAAACATACAGTTTTGAACGTTAGAAATGTAATGCAGGACTACTTTGTTTTATGATTTTTTTAAACTTCGGATTATAGATTACTTTACTAGACTTCTTAATACTTTTACTTTTTTATTTATTGTTGAGTGTCGTCCTGCAACCTCAGCCCCGCGCAGCCCCCACAACTGTTGTGTAAACAGCTTTGGGCACTCGTGTGTGTGTGTACATGTATAGTTTGTACTACATACGTGTACACATTAGGTGACCACCTTTGTGTCAACACCGAGTCCTACTGTTGTATCGCCAGCGGAGCGACCGCCACAACATGGACGCCGTTCGGATCCGAAAGTACGACCCCGAGGAAGACGAGGAGGCGGTGCGGGAGATCTTCACCATGGGCATGAGCGAGCAGGTGCCCTCGGCGTTCATGCACATCCTCAAGCAGCCGCCCACGCAGATGGTGCTGATGTGCGTGTTCTGCGCCCTGCTCGCCAGCTCCAAGTCCTTCCTGCTGCCCATCCTCACCCTCACCCTCCTGCTGGCCGGCGTCCGCCAGCTGGCCTGTCACATCACCAAGAAGTACATCGACTCCCGCCTCGAGTCGGACCTGGGCCGCATCGCCGACGCCTACCTGGCCAGCAAGGACACCTGCTTCTGGGTGGCGGAGAGCGACGGCTCCGTGGTCGGCATGGTGGCGTGCGTGCCGGCGCAGGAGGCCAACGGCGGCGGCGGCGGCGGCGGCGGCATGCCGGGCTGCGCCCAGCTGAAGCGCATGTCGGTGCGGCGCTCGCACCGCCACATGGGCGTCGGCAAGGCGCTGTGCCGGACGGTGGTGGCGTTCGCCCGCGAGCGCGGCTTCCCCTCCGTGGTGCTGCGCACGTCGGTGTTGATGACGGACGCCCAGCTGCTCTACCGCCACGCGGGCTTCGCCGAGACGCGGCAGATCCCCGTGCCCACCTTCCTCGCCAAGGTGCTCAACTTCTGCCTGATCGAGTACCGGCTGGACGTCACGCAACAGGACGACCACAGAGACTAGGCGCCGTCGACCAAAGACCTCCGGATTGGTGGTGTGTTTTTACGCGCTTGTGTGCAAAGCACGCACGCACACCGCGCTCATAGACGCGCACACAAGCTGGACAGATGGGACGAGCTGGAGAGAGAACACGTTGTTGGACGCTCAGTGTTGATACCCTCAGGCTGCGCTGGCTGGCTGGTCGGTTGTTTATTATTTGTCATTATTGCACATTAATTAACATTCATGAACACGTGGACCAAACCTGGTCGTGGACGAGCAAGGAGCGAGACCAACCCCGTTTAAGATGTCCTGTTTAAGACCATTTATTATTCATTAGAAGTGACAGATTCGGGAACGTTTTCTATAATTACTACCAATTATATTTATTTCTGTAAATTGTTTGAATCCCTCTTGACTGTTTTCTCAAGTCATTCTGCTTGTGGTGACTGACCAAATCTAAATAAAGCTCTGTAACTCCATTTCATTCCTCTTCTTTGGCTTCATAAACTCTGAGCCCAGAGAGCTTCTTTGAGGGCTGCTGGGGATGTGTTGGACTGCTGGTGTTCAAACCCTCTTTTGCTAGGCCCCTGGTGTTCAGAGTAGCTCAAACCCTCTCTTGCTAGGCCCCTGGTGTTCAGAGTAGCTCAAACCCTCTCTTGCTAGGCCCCTGGTGTTCAGAGTAGCTCAAACCCTCTCTTGCTAGGCCCCTGGTGTTCAGAGTAGCTCAAACCCTCTCTTGCTAGGCCCCTGGTGTTCCTCAACCGTAACACGCTCAACGTTGTTAAACTCAAAGCCTTCACTATCTATTTTCATCCTACTGTGATGCTGCATGACTATGCTCCTTTTAATGTGTGTGTGTGTTCCTTTGGGAGAGCTATAACACACAGGTCTGGTTTATAAGATGAAAAGGCTTGAGTTATGTTGGCGTGTTCCAATTTATTCTGATGACCTTCATCCTCATGTGAAACAATAAACAGAGCGCACTTGAACGGTTGGCGGAGAATGAACCTGTGTCTTTTCAAACTGAACCCCGGTCAAACTAAAATGAGTGTCATGTTGAGACATGAGATGAAGGGCGCCTTTGGTACATCCGTCCGTCTGTCCGTCCGTCCGTTCTCTGCTGCCCCGGGTCTGGCTCCAGTCCCCTACAGCCTGTCTGGTCCTGCTGATGATGCGTGTTCCTCTCCCCCAGCCGAGCCAGCGAGGGGACACCATGGACCGGCTCCGGATCCGGGAGTACCGCAGCGAGGACTACCAGGAGGTGCGCCGGCTGTACGCCGCCGGCTTCAGCGAGAAGACCCACAGCCTGTTCGTCCACGTGCTGACCCGCACCTGGGTCCAGCTGGCCCTGCTGGCCCCCCTCCTGGGGGTACTGGTCCTCTCCGGGTCCGCCCTGGCGTCCCTGGCCGCCGCCGCCCTCCTGCTGTCCGGGACCCGGCTCGCCGTGGGCCAGCTCCTGGACCGGGGCGTCCGGCTGGGGCTCCGGGAGGACCTACAGGACATCGGCGCCAGCTACATGACCCCGGGCCGCGTGGCCTGCTTCTGGGTGGCAGAGGACGGCCCGGGCGGCCCCCTGGTGGGCACCGTGGGGGTCCTGCCCTGCGTCACACAGCCCGGGGCCTGGGAGCTGAAGAGGATCTCGGTGCGCCGGGACCAGCGGGGGCGGGGCGTGGCCCGGGCGCTTTGCGGCGAGGCGGTGGCGTTCGCGGCGCGCAGCGGCGTGCGCCGCGTGGTGCTCTACACCTCCATGCTGCAGGACGACGCCCAGCGGCTGTACCTGCGGCTGGGCTTCAGGAAGGTAGAGGAGTTCCTCTGGCCCTCGCTGGCGGCGCGGCTGGTCGGCTTCACCGTGTTTAAGTACGGCTACGACGTGCCTCCGCTGCAGGACGCTTGAAACGGTGGGGACGCGTTGTGTCTGCCTGCCGCCGGGTCAAGACGATCGTCACCACGTGTTGCCAAATTCCTCACAAAGTGCTACAAAAATCATCACAAAGTGTTACAAAATTCCTCACAAAGTGTTACAAAAATCATCACAAAGTTTAACAAAAATCATCACAAAGTATTGCAACAATCATGATTATCTTTTGTGTGCGTTTTAATTGTGCCGCTGACTGCAGTCACACATTATTACACTTACTTGTTGTGTTGTTGAATTATCCAACATATTGCCGTCCCAGCTCTGGTTCTGGACACTGTTATCCGCCCCCAGGGCTTGAAATCATATTCCTAGCTGGTCGTCCCATTAAAGCAGTCAGGCACTTCAATGGGCAACACGCGCACACACGCACACGCACACAGGACGCTTCCATTCCGAACAGGATGGATGTCGACCCACATAGCTGATCTGTCAGAGGACGAGGACGAGGCTGAGCGGATAAGAGTTTAACAGCAGGTAAGACATGATGGGGCTCCACAACCGCACCACGCGTCGGCGTGCTCAGGGAAAAGTAGACGTTAATTGCGGTCTGGTTTGGGAATGGCAGCCCTTAATGAAGCCACGGAAGGGGGTTGTGTCAGAATGTGTGTGTGTATGTGTGTGTGTGATAGCTACAGCTAACTAGCAGCGGATCAGGGAGTGCCCTTCTGACAGACCGCGGCAGGAGAAGCGCAAAATGTGCGCTTTATTAAATGCTCAAAATTGCGTAGCCATCATGTCAACGCAAGGGAGTGCTTGTGGTTTGCATGGCCATGAAACGGGTGCA
Organism: Gadus macrocephalus; assembly: GCF_031168955.1. Classification (NCBI taxonomy): domain Eukaryota; kingdom Metazoa; phylum Chordata; class Actinopteri; order Gadiformes; family Gadidae; genus Gadus; species Gadus macrocephalus. The sequence goes on from NC_082386.1 coordinate 18,748,498, forward strand.
TGTTAAGGGATATGTCTGAATGCATTTAGTTTTTATCATTCGCGGGTCTCCATTACGCGTCCAATTGTGCCGTTATCAGCAGTTATGGTATTCGCCCTCCTTCTGGTTATTCTATATGGCTAAATGCATCGCACATGCGGGAATCAGCCGTACAAATCATGTCGTTAATTGAACTCTTTCAACTTCTTGACTAATTTTGTCATTTGACTGAATGACTGACTGACTGTACCAGCATGTTACCGGAGCCCGGTCAAGCAAGTGTTTTTCTGAGTGAACCTTTGGTTTCTTTACACCAGGGGGCGCTGATCTGCCTATTATTATTTTTAATGAAGATTTCCTGAAAGAATCGCATGCTTTAACGCATACACCTTGGTGGCTTTTGGATGACCTGTCTTAAGTTCCATGGTCCGGTGGTAGACCTGCCAATCATTCAGCAGGCCGGGCCGGTCTCAGACCCTCTCCTGTTTTCGCATTTGTGTCTGTATTTTTTTTACATAATGATTTCATTACGAGTTTTTTTATTACTGATATTTTATTTTATTTTTTTATTACTACTATAAAAAAACAAAACACAAACCGATTGAACGATGAAACATTTCATTACGGACCAACGCAACGACATTGGAATTTTAGCGTTGTTATGCATATTTATTTGTAAGTAAACTATTCTTAATGTTAGGCTAGACGCTAGATCTGAAAGTCATGCTTTAAGAAGCCCTCCGCGCGCAACCGTTTCTATTTTCGGCCTACAGCTATAACAGCTAAACGCATCAGACACCTAATCCATAATTTATACTTACATTACGTAAGCAATGTCTCGTCCCAAGAAGCACACACAAACACACACGGGCGACGCGATGGTGAGTAGGCTTCTTACTGCTGTTTTGGGTCCTGTTGGCCGAAGAGTGTGGTTGTTGTGTGGTTTGGTATCCTAGACTTGCTGTGGTTGTTTTATGCAAAGTGCGTTTCAGCAGCGGCGCCTAATTCTCTGGCGAGAGCCCCCTCCCTCCCTCTCTCTCTCTCTCTCTCTCTCTCTGCTCATTGAAATAAAGGGGTGCTAGACAGTCTCCATTGTGCTGAGTTTAGTATTACAGCAGTTGCGGATCTGACAATTTAGCCGACTGGAACATAGAGTTCAAACTCTGACTTTTTCCTGATGGGAAGGACAGATTGTAGGATGTTGTTATTAGCTTGCCTGTATAGATTCGACCTTTTATTTAATCTTGAAACAAAAATTAACACCACATTTTACTTTAACTAACAGTTACAAGATGCTTTGATCCAAACGGACGTGAATTCAGATCCATATAATTGAGGAGCAGGTAGGGGTTAGACAGTACAGAGACAGGTCATTGAGGAGCAGGTAGGGGTTAGACAGTACAGAGACAGGTCATTAAGGAGCAGGTAGGGGTGAGACAGTACAGAGACAGGTCATTAACAATTTTCTTTCTTTCTATATATATATATATTTTTTTTTTAATTGTGTTCCTCTCAAATCACCTTTGTGTACCTCTGTATGGTGTCCTTGAGTGCCGAGAAAGGCGGCTCTAAATAAAATTATCATTATTATTATTATTAAGGATGAGCTAGGGGTTGGACAGGACAGAGACAGGTCATTATGGAGCAGGTAGGGGTTAGACAGTACAGAGACGGGTCATTAAGGAGCAGGTAGGGGTTAGACAGTACAGAGACAGGTCATTAAGGAGCAGGTAGGGGTTAGACAGTACAGAGACCGGTCATTAAGGAGCAGGTAGGGGTTAGACAGTACATGGACAGGTCATTAAGGAGCAGGTAGGGGTTAGACAGTACAGAGACAGGTCATTAAGGAGCAGGTAGGGGTTAGACAGTACAGAGACAGGTCATTAAGGAGCAGGTGGGGGTTAGACAGTACAGAGACAGGTCATTAAGGAGCAGGTAGGGGTTAGACAGTACAGAGACGGGTCATTAAGGAGCAGGTAGGGGTTGGACAGTACAGAGACGGGTCATTAAGGAGCAGGTAGGGGTTAGACAGTACAGAGACGGGTCATTAAGGAGCAGGTAGGGGTTAGACAGTACAGAGACAGGTCATTAAGGAGCAGGTAGGGGTTAGACAGTACAGAGACAGGTCATTAAGGAGCAGGTGGGGGTTAGACAGTACAGAGACAGGTCATTAAGGAGCAGGTAGGGGTTAGACAGTACAGAGACAGGTCATTAAGGAGCAGGTAGGGGTTGGACAGTACAGAGACAGGTCATTAAGGAGCAGGTAGGGTTAGACAGTACAGAGACGGGTCATTAAGGAGCAGGTAGGGGTTAGACAGTACAGAGACAGGTCGTTAAGGAGCAGGTAGGGGTCAGGGGGTATCTTGCTCTAGAGGGCCTCCAGGTGGACTGGTCTTTGGGGGTGGGACCCGTTCAGGGTGCGCCCCCGAGACCTGGAGGGGCCGGCTGGCCCGGGGTGTCCTGGTGGAGCCAGGACAGGCCAGAGCCAGGGAGGCCAGAGCAGGCCCCCCCCCCCAGGGGGTAGTAAACAGTAACGACCGTCCCCCACTCTCTCTCTGTCTGTTATCGGCCTCCACGCCGCTCAAAAGCTTTTAAATGGCCGCCCTGTGGCATCTGCCTCCTCTGCAGAATCACAGAGGGGCTCAATGAAGGGGGGGGGGGGCTGATAAAAGAACACTAATCCTGACGCACGCACACACGCGCACACATATACACTCGCTCCCTCTCGCTCTTACACACTCTCCCCTCCGTACGTACACACACAAACACACACACGCACACACACACACACACACACACACACGCACACCCAGACCGGTCCCGTTGCCATCGACGCTGCGCTCAGCGCTGTGAGAGGACTGTCTATCCCGGAGGCGGTCTGGCCTGGTGTTTCACCGCCCCCACTGTGTACTCCCCATCCCCGTGTCGTCGTTAAGGAGAGGCTCTCAGCCGAGGGCCCCCGCCTGAGGTCATCGAGGAGCAGGTCATCAGAGCGTCTGGCCCCCGCGGAGGGTCGAGGTCGGAGCACGAACCCAGCCCAGCAGTGGCTATGGCGTTAACCTCCCGCTGGGAGGTTAACGCCATAGCCACTGCCGGGCTGTGTGACGGGTGCACGGGGTCACTCGGAGGGCCGTGAGGAGGTGTAAAGGAGGAAGAGGAAGAGTCGGGACTGGCGGACTGTGGTTCCTCCAGGCCTCTCTCTCTGCGTGCGTGTGTGTGTGTGTGTAGGCGTCCCAGACTGGGACCGGCCCGCGGAGGAACGTATTGATCTGATCGTGATTGCGTTCCTGCAGCGGTTTCGATTTGGCCGACCGGTCTGTGAAAGCTCCCCCCCCCCCCCCCCCCCCCCCCCCCCCCCCTGAGGCCCCGTCCTCGTTGCTACGGTTAGCGAGGGGTGGAGCCCAAACGGCAGCCTTGTGTCGTCATCAGCGCTCCGTCTGGTCACGAGGCCGTGTGCATGAGAACGCAGAAACAAAAACACGTTGGTGAGCGGGCGGGCTCTAGGACCCAGCGCTGGATCGCGGGCCCGGTGGCTCCCCTCCCCTCCCCTCCCCTCCGCCTCCCCTCCCCTCCCCTCCGCTCTGCCCTGCAGAAGGGATGAGGACAGTAGCGCAGTGCTACCGCTCGGCTCACACACACGCACGCACACACACACACACACACACCGGCCCTCAACCCTCGGTCGCGTCCCTCTTCCTCCTCCTCCTCCTCCTCCTCCTCCTCCTCCTCCTCCTCCTCCACTTCCTCTTCCCCTCCTTCCCTCCCGCGGTTAGCCGTCCGCCCCGGTCCGTTCCTCCCCCTCGCTGGGAGACCAGGAGGGAGGACCACCTCTGGACGGCACCACCACCTGGGGACCCTGTAGACCACCACCTGGGACTCTGTAGACCACCACCACCACCACCCCCTTGGACCCTTTGGACCACCTGGGACTCTGTGGACCACCCGGGACCCTGTAGACCACCACCACCACCCCCTTGGACCCTTTGGACCACCCTGTAGACCACCACCACCCGGGACCCTGTAGACAAAGGGGGGACCTGACCCGGAGTTTCCAAGGCTTTCTTGGGGGGGGGGGGGGGACGCGAACTGACAGGAGATGGAGTGACAGTGGGTTGAGTCGTTAGGCGGAAACCTTCCGGAAGCATCCTCAACCCCTCCACCACCTCCGACTCCAGCACCGCCTCCAACCCCAGCACCGCCTCTCGCCCCCTTTCCCTAAAAAACACGCTCGTCCTCGTGTGCGCACATCCCGCCGCCCAGACCTCCACAGCCCCCCCCCGGTCCCCGGCGCGCTCTGTCCCCAGCGAGGGTGCCTGTCTGGCAGCCACTGAGCAGGCGACATGTCCCACAGCCGGAGGAACGCGCACAACCGGGTGAGTCTCGGCCAGCCCCCCCTCGCCCCACACACACACGCGTACACATGGTCTGTGTGTGTGTGTGTGTGTGTGTGTGTGTGTGTGTGTGTGTGTGTGTGTGTGTGTGTGTGTGTGTGTGTGTGTGTGTGTGTGTGTGTGTGTGTGTGTGTGTGTGTGTGTGGTGCGGTCACTCCCAGACGGATCAATGAACAGGTTAGATGGTGTTTAGTGAGGGCTGTGGTTGTTGTGGATGGGGGCTGCTGTCGGCTGTCTGTCTGACGTCTGGTCAGACAGCCGTCTGTCCTCTCTGTGTGACAGACAGTGGTCTGGGGTCTGATCCGAGCAGCAGTTTGTCCTCTCTGTTGGACACACAGCCGTCTGTCCTCTCTTTGTGAGAGACAGTAGTCTGGGGTCTGATCTGAGCACCAGTTTGTCCTCTCTGTAATCAGAGCAGACGTCACTCATCAGTTATGTGGTGTGCTCCTCTGGGTCATCCTGTCGGCTGCGGGCTCTTTGTTCAGCTGATACAGGCGATCTGGCATTGTGAGTTTGTGGACGTAGTTGGGTTTAGGGGTGTGTGCGTGTGTGTGCGTGTTTGTGTGTGTGTTGATTCCGTAGACTAACTCTTAATTCTGTTTCATACATTTGAACGCGTATCTAGAGGCTCTGTGGAGCAGAACGTAAACCTGGTACACAATACCCGTCTAGCAGAGCAGCCAGGAGAGGAATGACATCACAGACGAATGACATCACTGGGTCCGTGTGTGATGTCAGAGGAGTGACATCACGGGGTCCGTGTGTGATGTCAGAGGAGTGTCATCACTGGGTCCGTGTATGATGTCAGAGGAGTGACATCACAGGGTCTGTGAGTGATGTCAGAGGAGTGACATCACAGGGTCTGTGAGTGATGTCAGAGGAGTGACATCACAGGGTCAGTGAGTGATGTCAGAGGAGTGACATCACAGGGTCAGTGTGTGATGTCAGAGGAGTGACATCACTGGGTCAGTGTGTGATGTCAGAGGAAGGACATTGCAGGTTTCATGTCACCTGGAAGAATCCCACCGCTGACGTCGTCTGAAGAGCCTTCAAGAGCACATCGTCACAGCACTTCCTGTCCTGCTGGGTCTCCATTTCCTGTCCTGCTTGGCCTCCACTTCCTGTTCTGCTGGGTCTCCCCTTCCTGTCCGGCTGCGTCTCCACTTCCTGTCCTGTGTGGTTCTTGCGTGGTTCCGTCACTGGGCTCCTCTCCCAGTGTTTTGGCTCGTATACTGGAGTAGAATGGCACTCAATAATTTACCACATCCCCCTACAGTAGTACAGTACACACACACACACACACACACACACATCCTGCACACACACACACACACAGGGCTAATCAGCTCGGATGTGGGCATTAAACATTCAAATCAAGACTTGACCCGTGGGATCCAGTCATATCTAAGACCTGTATCTGGGCTCGTGTGTTGAAATCCCAGGTTCAAACCTGTTCGTTGTTCTGAAAGACGTGAATTGTATTTGTCGGGTGACTATAAACTGCAGGGACTCTCAGGGATGTATTGAATAGTAAACTCTGCAGCTCTACTCTCTCTCAGCCCTGACATCCTGAATGGAGTGATTCATTGCACTGCGTTCAAAACACATTAAGCCTCTGCTTTGTGAACGTTGTCGTGCGCTGAGACTTTGTATCACCAGAGTCGCTTCACAACCGGTGGGTCCTCCTACTGGTTAACATGGAGGGAACACGTCATTACTTCTGCTGGCTGGCTGGCTGGCTGGCTGGCTGTGTCTTTGTATTTTCTTGATGAGATAGTTATTTCAACTTCACTCCCCTTCCTCTTTAATTTCGTAAAACATTGTGCACGGCCGTAAGCTGAAATCGCTGGTGCTCAACCGCCTAGTGTTGTAAACAAAGTGAACCGGCTAGTGTTCTAACCGGCTAGTGTTCTAACCAGCTAGTGTTCTAACCGGCTAGTGTTCTAACCGGCTAGTGTTCTAACCAGCTAGTGTTCTAACCGGCTAGTGTTCTAACCGGCTAGTGTTCTAACCGGCTAGTGTTCAAACAGGCTAGGGTTCAAACAGGCTAGGGTTCTAACCAACTAGTGTTCTAACGGACTGGTTTTCTGACGTCTGCATTCGTCTTGTAGCGACCACAGGTTGGATTCTTGACCACGGTCCTGTGCCACACGTCATCCCCGACCACAAACCAACCTTCCCTGTCCCTCATCACTCTCCTGTCCATTAAGTCACAGAATAATAACATGCGTACAAAAGATAATAACATCTAAAGTGCAACTGAAATCCAAATTCTCTCCGGACGTATTTCCCCCAGAGGCCCGGAGGAGACGAACCAGTCAGTGCGCAGACCCCCACTGGGCGTGCACTGCAGTGGGCTGTGCAGTGGGCTGCATGGAGCCTTCGTTGCGCAGGCTCCATGCAGGGCTCCAGCAGCAGGCTAAAGCCCTAAGCACCCACACAGCCACTGGGCTTAGCCTGTGGAGGCTGGCCTCTTAGCGTGGGTCCAAATGCCAGGGGGGATTTACGTTGGGCCGTGCTGACGGCGGGAGGAAGGAGCCACCCTCGCCATGCTGTCCCCTTAACCTCCACGGGGCGTCTCCAAGCTGTGGGGGTTTGCTCTGTTGTGATTGGCTGAGGGAGACACCAGTGGGCTCGGTCACTGATGGTTGCCTTACGTCTTTAACTTTTAATCATGCGTTTATTTAATGTCGTATTTGGGTGACTTCAAAAGCTGCCATGGCTACCTGACGACAAATCGTACATTTTCCCCCCAAATAATAATTTCAGAGTTCGTAGCTTGTTCTCACATTTTTCTGCTTGTCACTAGGATTATAATTGTATCCATAATGTCCCGACATCGCTCTTCCTTAGTCTCTGATATCCATATTTGGATATCAGAGAGAGACAGGTCGTCTGTTGTGCTGAGTCACCTCACATTCTAGGTCACACACACACACGCGCGCGCACGCACGCACGCACGCACGCGCACATGCACATACACACCCACACACACAATGACTTGATTATAAAACATCACTGCTGGAACATGTAACATTCACTCTATTATTCACTCTCTCTCACTTAATTACTCTATTAAGTCACTCTCCTTCCTCTCTCTATCTCCCCCCCATTTCTCTCCCATCTCTCCCACTCTCAATGATGGTCTCCCCTCTCTCTCTGCCTCTCTGTCTCTCTCCTATCCCTCTGTCTACCTCCCTCCGCCTCTCTGTCTCTCTCCCATCTCTGTCTCTTTGTCCCTCTCTCTCTCTCCTCCCTCTCTCTGTCTCTCTCCCATCTCTGTCTCTTTGTCCCTCTCTCTCTCTCCTCCCTCTCTCTGTCTCTCTCCCATCTCTCAGGTAATTCAAACCGAACTTTGCCTCTCATCTCACATGTTATAAATCCCACAGTTATGCTATATTAGCCGTCAAATTAGCCAGCTAGCTCTGGCTGCCTGCCGGAGCCCGAGATGCTAAGTTAGCGTGGATGCTCGAGTGCCAAAGCCTGTGTTTCTGCACAATGTCAGCAGCATTACAAAGTACTACCCAGCTTTACATGGCTGGTGGCCAATAGCCTAGCATAATCGTTGGCATCTGAGTACCACTCAGGGTATTCCTGGCGTTCATTTGCAGCAGATCTGTGTGTTGTAGATTTTACTATAGATTATACTATAGTATAAACAGTTTATACTATAGTTAATAATATGCAGAGTATTTAACAGTAGTACTCTCAATTTAATACTGCAGTATATACCACAGTTGTATATAAAGTGAGTATCTAACGGTGGCATTCTCAGTATAATACTACCGTTCATACAGTGTGTACTACAGTGTGCTGTATACTACACGTGTATAGAGTGAGTAGCCTATCTTAAGGTGGTATTCTCAGTATACAGTGTGTACTACAGTGTGTTGTATACTACACGTGTACAGAGTGAGTATCTTAAGGTGGTATTCTCAGTATACAGTGAGTACTATAGGGTTGTATACTACAGGTGTACAGAGTGAGTATCTTACGGTGGTATTCTCAGTATACAGTGAGTACTATAGGGTTGTATACTACACGTGTACAGAGTGAGTATCTTAAGGTGGTATTCTCAGTATACAGTGTGTACTACAGTGTGTTGTATACTACACGTGTACAGAGTGAGTATCTTAAGGTGGTATTCTCAGTATACAGTGAGTACTATAGGGTTGTATACTACAGGTGTACAGAGTGAGTATCTTAAGGTGGTATTCTCAGTATACAGTGAGTACTATAGGGTTGTATACTACAGGTGTACAGAGTGAGTATCTTACGGTGGTATTCTCAGTATACAGTGAGTACTATAGGGTTGTATACTACACGTGTACAGAGTGAGTATCTTAAGGTGGTATTCTCAGTATACAGTGAGTACTATAGGGTTGTATACTACAGGTGTACAGAGTGAGTATCTTACGGTGGTATTCTCAGTATACAGTGAGTACTATAGGGTTGTATACTACACGTGTACAGAGTGAGTATCTTAAGGTGGTATTCTCAGTATACAGTGAGTACTATAGGGTTGTATACTACACGTGTACAGAGTGAGTATCTTAAGGTGGTATTCTCAGTATACAGTGAGTACTATAGGGTTGTATACTACAGGTGTACAGAGTGAGTAACTTAAGGTGGTATTCTCAGTATACAGTGAGTACTATAGGGTTGTATACTACACGTGTACAGAGTGAGTATCTTAAGGTGGTATTCTCAGTATACAGTGAGTACTATAGGGTTGTATACTACACGTGTACAGAGTGAGTATCTTAAGGTGGTATTCTCAGTATACAGTGTGTACTACAGTGTGTTGTACATGTGTACAGAGTGAGTATCTTAAGGTGGTATTCTCAGTATACAGTGAGTACTATAGGGCTGTATACTACAGGTGTACAGAGTGAGTATCTTAAGGTGGTATTCTCAGTATACAGTGTGTACTACAGTGTGTTGTACATGTGTACAGAGTGAGTAACTTAAAGGGGACTTATTATACCACCAGGTGTGAGTGTGATTAGCCTTACAAGCCGTTTCAAAAATCTGCCTAATATGACATCACTAGTGGGTGTGTCCACCTAGATCTGTGCTGGATAGATCTATCTACCAGCCTACCCAGTGGACTGAAGTAAACATTGCTCATCTATCCAGCACAGATCTAGGTGGACACACCCACTAGTGATGTCATATTAGGCCGATTTTCGAAACGGCTTGTAAGGCTAATCACACTCACACCTGGTGGTATAATAAGTCCCCTTTAAGGTGGTATTCTCAGTATACAGTGAGTACTATAGGGCTGTATACTACAGGTGTACAGAGTGAGTATCTTACGGTGGTATTCTCAGTATACAGTGAGTACTATAGGGCTGTATACTACAGGTGTACAGAGTGAGTATCTTACGGTGGTATTCTCAGTATACAGTGAGTACTATAGGGCTGTATACTACAGGTGTACAGAGTGAGTATCTTACGGTGGTGCCGTTGCTCCGCCCTCTAGACCACCAGCAGCGGCAGCAGCAGGATGAGCTCTGACGGGGGCGGCCGGCCGGCCCGGGTGGGTCGGTGGTGGAGGTGATCGGCAAGGGGCAGCGCGGCACGGTGGCCTACATCGGCACCACCCTGTTCGCCTCGGGGAAGTGGGTGGGGGTGATCCTGGACGAGGCCAAGGGCAAGAACGACGGCACGGTGCAGAGCAAGCGCTACTTCACCTGCACCGAGAACCACGGCATCTTCGTCAGGCAGTCCCAGGTAACCACGGTAACCCCGGTAACCGCGGTAACTCCGCAGGGGGGCTCTGTTGTTGTTGTTATTGTTGTGGTGTGGTGTTTTGTGATGGGGGTGATGGATATGATGTTGTTTTGGTCTTGTGTTGCTATGTATTAAATGGAGGTCTGTTGTTGTTGTTGTTGTTGTTGTTGTTGTTGTTGTTGTTGTTGTTGTTGTTGTTGTTGTTGTTGTTGTTGTTGTTGTTGTGGTGTGTTGTTGTTGTATTGTTAGGTATTGAATGAGGTCTTTTGTTGTGATTGTTGTTGTTGTTTTGATGCGTTGTTGTTGTGTTGTGGAGTTAGGTATTGAATGGAGGTCTTTTGTTGTTGTTGTTGTGGTGTTTTTTGTGTGATGGTGTTGATTGTCATGTCGTTGTTGTGTGTGTGTTGTGTTGTTATGTATTGCATGGAGGTATGCTTTTGTTGTTGGTGGGGTGTGTTTTGATGTGATGGTGGTGACGGCCATGTCGTTGCTGTGTGTGTGTTGTGTTGTATGGAGGTCTATTGTGTTGTTGTGTTGTACAGTACGGGGGTATGTTGTTGTGTTGTGTTATGTATTGAATGGAGGTCTGTTGTTGATGTGATTGTTGTGTTTTATGACCAACATGTTATTCAGATGTGTTGTGTTGTCAAACAGTCAATTCAGAGTGTTTGGATTATGTTAAAAGAGAAAATATTGATTTGATATCCCAAACCTGAGTGAAATGACCTAATCTGACGACGTAACCTTGTCGATCTGTTGATATATTGAATTTATTTACATATGATGGATAGATTCTCTGATTACGTGGTCGTAGCGTTGTCCCGAGATGTTAGCCAATGTGCTAGCTAGAACGTCGGCAGTGGCTCCTCTAGCTAGCTGACCACCAGAGGACTGCGGTATACAGGTTGCCATGGGAACAAAGGGGAAACGCGACACTGCGGTCGGACACTAGAGGTCTCCTGGGGGTTCACACCATTGTGGTTTTGTTTTTGATATTGTGGTAAAACAACTTTTACTGTCTGTCTGTCTCGCTATGTCCTTCAATATCTCATTCCCTCTGTCTGTCTGTCTGTCTGTCTGTCTGTCTGTCTGTCTGTCTGTCTGTCTGTCTGTCTGTCTGTCTCTCTGTCCTTCGATCTCTCTCTCTCTCTCTCTCTCTCTCTCTCTCTCTCTCTCTCTCTCTCTCTCTCTCTCTCTCTCTCTCTCTCTCTCTCTATGTCTCTCTCTCTCTCTCTCTCCTCTCTCTCCCCTCTCTCTCCAGATCCAGCTGATAGATGACGGGGCCGACACGACATCTCCGGAGACACCTGAGCCCTCCACCGCCAAGGTCCTCAAGAGAGGTGAACTCACACTCACTCACTCACTCACTCACTCACTCACTCACTCACTCACTCACTCACTCACTCACTCACTCACTCACTCACTGTCTTTTGTGTGTGTGTCTCTCTCTCTCTCTCTCTCTCTCTCTCTCTCTCTCTCTCTCTCTCTCTCTCTCTCTCTCTCTCTCTCTCTCTCTCTCTCTCTCTCTCTCTCTCTCTCTCTCTCTCTCTCTCTCTCTCTCTCTTCCTTCCTCTTCCTCTTCCTCAACCTCTCATTTGTTTAGCAGAAAGCGTGGACACGACCAAAGCGACTAAACTGGTGAGTGTGACGGTGTTAGACCAATGTTAGATAGACTACTCTATCTAATTTCTATACCAATGTCAAGTCCTTTACGTCAGTAGAGTGTGTGTTTCTCACGGTATGCCGCCAAAAATATATGATGAAGAATGAGACCCCCCAACATCAATAACCCCAATAAAACACACATTCTCATGCACACACGCATGCACACACACGCGCACACGCACACATGCACACGCATGCAGACATATACACACACACACACACACACACACACACACACACACAGACACACACGCAGACACACATGCACACGCACGCACACAAACGCATGCAGATACATACACACACCCGCAGACACACACAAATACACACCTGCACGCACGCGCTAACACACATGCACGCGCTAACACACATGCACGCGCACACCTGCAAGCAAGCAAGCAAGCATAGCACGTTCACTCACGTTAACATCCCAACATTACCAGACGGTTTATGATAACGCTTCCTGGCTGTTCAAAAACATGCTACTTCCTTCTATAGTGAGAGCAGAGATGGAGGGATCTGCTACTGTGTCAAAGGATGTCACCATGACAACTGAGACATTTGACCATGAAATGATGTGACCTCCTCAATGTTACTTAGAGGCAACAAATATAGATTAGGACTATACGTGTCCGATTTTTATTGTGATGTATTTCAATATGTTCGTACTTATGAAAGCAAACAGAAAATCGTTTATTCAAATACAATGTGAGACATCGCGTTATTTTTGCCGTGTCATGCCCTCTTTCTTGAAGCCTTGAAATGCTGCTGCATAGTCATGTTCGTTTTATGGATAGCCACCAGAGGGCGCTGTTGCTTAATAATGGGTTGAAGCCAACACGTCCAGCCTTCGCTTATAACAGGTCGTATATTTTTAGTTGATCGACACCGCGGAAAGTGTTAGGTTCTGTGAGTGTTTAAGGTGTTTATATATTTTTACTTCTTTGTGCTATGTTAATATATCAACCTCAATCCACTGACTTGTGTATAGTTGTAGAGTGAGCAAGTGTGTGTGTGTGTGTGTGTGTGTGTGTGTGTGTGTGTGTGTGTGTGTGTGTGTGTCTGTGTCTGTGTCTGTGTGTGACGTGTGACGTGCGTGTGCGTGTGCGTGTGTGTGTGTGTGAGGCAGAGAGGCCTGTCTCTCTCATCCACTAATAGAGTGCACTACAACTCCCATCATC
>NC_082386.1:18761549-18774189 GCF_031168955.1 Gadus macrocephalus
GTGTACAAAGTGTGTTGTTCTTAGTGTGTACAAAGTGTGTCGTTCTTGGTGCTTGATGAGGTTGGATCTCATAATTGGTTTGATCTAACTTGGTTTTTCACAAGATGAGCACGTTAAATATTCAGTGTATACATTTATCTAAGATACATTCTGCTGAGCTGGTGTGGTGTGTGTGTCTATGCAGAGTCTGTGTTTGTGTGTGTGTGTGTGTGTGTGTGTGTGTGCAGAGTGTGTGTGTCTGTGCGCGCGTGTGTTTGCCAGCGTGTGCTTGTGTGTCAAACCACCCCGCGGTTCGTCCTAACGCCGCCCGCCCTCACGCCCACCCTGACCCCCCCACCCGTGACCTCTGACCCCGCCCAGGAGGAGGAGTCTCTGCGGGGGCAGGTCAAGGACCTGCAGGAGAAGCTGGAGACGCTGATGATGAAGCGGGCGGAGGACAAGGCCAAGCTGAAGGAGCTGGAGAAGCACAAGATCCAGCTGGAGCAGCTGCAGGAATGGAGGAGCAAGATGCAGGAGCAGCAGGCCGACCTCCAGAGGCAGCTCAAGGACGCCAAGAAGGTCAGGGGGAGCAGGGGGAGGGAGGAGAGAGGGGGGAGAGAGAGAGGGGGTGAGAGAGGAGGGAGGAGGAGGAGGAGGAGGAGGAGGGGGAGGAGGAGAGAGGAGGGAGGAGGAGGAGAGAGGATGGAGGTGGAGAGAGGGGGGAGCAGGAGGAGGAGGGAGGAGGAGGTGGAGAGAGGGAGGAGGGGAGAGAGGGGGGTGAGAGGAGGGAGGAGGAGGGGGAGGAAGTTGAGGAGGAGGAGAGAGGATGGAGGTGGAGGCAGGGGGGAGGAGGAGGTGGAGGAGACGGGGAGGAGAGAGGAGGGATGAGGTTGAGAGATGGGTAGAGAAGATGGTGGTGGAGGGGATGATGAAGGGAGGAGATGTGGGGAATAGAGGGAGGAGGAGAGGGGAGGTTAAGAGGTGGAGCTGGAGGATGGAGGTGTTGGAGGAGGAAGTGATCGTAGAGGGGAAGTACGGGCGGATGGAGAGACCTCCAGATCTCCCCGCCACGTGACCCAGCTCCTCCGGGGCCTCACGCGGGGGGGGGGGTCCTCCTCTCTCTGCAGGAGGCCAAGGAGGCGCAGGAGGCCAAGGAGCGCTACGTGGAGGAGATGTCGGACACGGCGGACGCCATCGAGATGGCCACGCTGGACAAGGAGATGGCGGAGGAGCGGGCCGAGTCCCTGCAGATGGAGGCCGACTCCCTGAAGGAGAAGGTGGACGAGCTGTCCATGGACCTGGAGCTCCTCAAGCACGAGATCGAGGAGAAAGGTGCGGCTCCTGGGGGGGGCACTGGTCCCCGGTGGGCCCCTCCCAGGGGGGGTTCCACGAGGTGTGAGGGCGTGGTCAAACGCTGCCCACGTCACTCTCGCTGGCGCCAGGCTGCGAGCCAATAGGAATCCACCGCTCTGGAATAGCGGTTTCAGCCGGAAGTGGCAGAGATCATGTTTTTCACACAGAATATGTCTGCCGAATATCAACTTTATACGTTAAAAATTACACAAATCGGTTATCCGACTCTTTGCGAGAACCAAATGGAGCCGTTTTCAACCAATAAGTTATGGGGAGGACTTGCACTTTGAGGAACAGGTAGGGGCCAGGGGACGTTGTGCTCGAGGACTTCATGTCTTGCTTTGTCTCCTTCCTCCGTCAGGCTCCGACGGAGCGGCTTCCAGTTACCACGTCAAACAGCTGGAAGAGCAAAATGGCCGACTGAAAGAAGCACTGGTCAGGTGGGAATCTGTCTGTCTGTCTGTCTGTCTGTCTGTCTGTCTGTCTGTCTGTCTGTCTGTCTGTCTGTCTGTTTGTGCGTGTGTGTGTGTGTGTGTGTGTGTGTGCGTTTTGGGTGTAAAGATCCATACGTGTTACTGTGTGGAACGTTATGTGCGTTTATTTGTGTGTGTGTGTACGCCTGTGCGTGTGTTTGTGTGTGTGCTTGCGTGTGCTCGTGCGTATTTGCACGTGCGTGTCTGTGTGTGTGCGTGCCGTGCACATGTGCATTGGTGTGTTTGTCTGTGTGTGTGCTTGCGTCTGGGTTGGTGCCTGTGTGTGTGTTTGTCTGTGTGTGTGCTTGTGTCTGGGTGTGTACGTGTGTGTGTGTGTGTGCATGTCTGTGCGTTTGTGCTTGCATTTGCGTGCGTGTGTAACCCTAGCGTCTCCCCTCCCCCCCCCCCCCAGGATGCGGGACCTGTCTGCGTCGGAGAAGCAGGAGCATGTGAAGATGCAGAAGCAGGTGGAGAGGAAGAGCGGGGAGCTGGAGGTGCTGCGCGGCCAGAAGGAGAAGCTCCAGGAGGAGGTGAAGGGCGCCGACAAGACCGTGGACGAGCTCAAGGAGCAGGTGAGCGGCCCCCGGTCCTGAGGCGGTCGCCATGACGACCGGGGGCATCCCAGAGAGAGATGTCTGAATCGGATACGTGGGAATGTCTTCAAAGTGTATTTGACATTTAAATCAGGGC
The DNA here is from genome assembly GCF_031168955.1 of Gadus macrocephalus. Lineage (NCBI taxonomy): Eukaryota > Metazoa > Chordata > Actinopteri > Gadiformes > Gadidae > Gadus > Gadus macrocephalus. Next base: position 18,764,045 of record NC_082386.1, read on the forward strand.
ATTTAGCAGAAGCTTTCGTCAAAAGCATCTTACAATGAGTACATTTGTCAGAAGAAAGAAAAAACAATAATTGATCGCTGTCGGTGCAGTGAGGATGTGACAAAACTGACAATTGCTAGGTTAAACCATTCCCTGTATACAACAAAATAGATAAGATAAGATGCTACTTAACTATTTTTAAGTGCAAGGCCGTCCAACATACAGTAAGTGCGTAAAAGTGGTGGGTTGGGGGGGGGGGGGGGGGGGTAGGGGATATGGGTGGAGGCTATACATAGAACTCTGAGCAAGTGAGTCTTGACTCACTTGCTCAACAATGACTGAAGGTACATTTGAATGGTGGTGATGGAGGACAGGTGGTGGTGGTGGTGGTGTTGGTGGTGGTGTTGATGGTGTTGATGGTGGTGGTGATGGTGGTGGTGGTGGTGGTGATGGTGATGGTGGTGGTGGTGGAGGACAGGTGGTGGTGGTGGTGGTGTTGGTGGTGGTGATGATGGTGGTGGTGGTGGTGGTGATGGTGGTGGTGGTGGTGGTGATGGTGGTGGTGGTGGTGTTGATGGTGGTGGTGATGGTGGTGATGGTGGTGGTGATGATGGTGGTGGTGGTGATGGTGGTGGTGGTGATGGTGGTGGTGATGGTGATGGTGGTGGTGGTGATGGTGGTGGTGGAGCCAGCGGTGGTGGTGGAGGTGGTTGTGACGGGGGTGGTGGCGGCGGCGGAGGCAGCGCTGGTGGTTGTGACGGGGGTGGCGGCGGCGGAGGCAGCGCTGGTGGTTGTGATGGGGGTGGCGGCGGCGGAGGCAGCGCTGGTGGTTGTGACGGGGGTGGCGGCGGCGGAGGCAGCGCTGGTGGTTGTGACGGGGGTGGCGGCGGCGGAGGCAGCGCTGGTGGTTGTGACGGGGGTGGCGGCGGCGGAGGCAGCGCTGGTGGTTGTGATGGGGGTGGTGGTGGTGGTGGAGCCAGCGGTGGTGGTGGAGGTGGTTGTGACGGGGGTGGCGGCGGCGGAGGCAGCGCTGGTGGTTGTGATGGGGGTGGTGGTGGTGGTGGAGCCAGCGGTGGTGGTGGTGGAGGTGGTTGTGACGGGGGCGGCGGCGGCGGAGGCAGCGCTGGTGGTTGTGACGGGGGTGGCGGCGGCGGAGGCAGCGCTGGTGGTTGTGACGGGGGTGGCGGCGGCGGAGGCAGCGCTGGTGGTTGTGACGGGGGTTGTGGTGGTGGTGCTAGTTGTGATGGTGTGTCGGCAGGTGGATGCTGCTCTGGGGGCGGAGGAGATGGTGGAGACCCTGACGGAGCGGAACCTGGACCTGGAGGAGAAGGTCCGCGAGCTGAGGGAGACTGTGGTGGACCTGGTGGGTGCACACCTTCATCACACACACCTTCATCACACACACCTTCGTCTACACACACCTTCGTCTTCATCTACACACACCTTCATCTGCACACACCTTCATCACACACACCTTCGTCTACACACACCTTCGTCTTCGTCTACACACACCTTCATCTGCACACACCTTCATCGCACACACCTTCGTCTACACACACCTTCGTCTACACACACCTTCACATTCATCTACACACACCTTCGTCTACACACACCTTCGTCTACACACAGCTTTGTCTACACACACCTTCGTCTGCACACAGCTTCGTCTACACACACCTTCGACTACACACACCTTCACATTCATCTACACACACCTTCATCTACACACACAACTTCGTCTACACACACATCCTCGTCTTCAGCTACACACACATTTGTCTTCATCTACACACACCTTCATCTTCATCTACACACACCTTCGTCTTCAGAAACCTTCATATGTATTTACCATACATTAATTTAGTATCATTGAATTGGTTGGTTGAGTGAGTACAATGAGTTTAAATTAAAATATATGCCAGTATTAGACTTTATATTCTAATCTATACATATATATATATTAGCATATACTGAATATATATTCGTTTCATATTGTCATCATAAAATGATTAACATTTGTTAGCTAATGTTTAGCGGTTGTTAGCTAGGTTTTTAACCAATTTAAGCCATTATTTTTGGTTTGTTGGCTAATGTTTACCGTTGCCGCACAGATTTTAGAAAGATAACCATAAACAGAACATCAGGTAAGATTTGACAACATTTTAAGTTCAATGGCAAAAAAATATATATATTGACGTCAAAGGCGGGTCTTCAGCTGACTGACAGTCTCTCCGGCCAATAGGAGGCGATCAACGAGATGAACGACGAGCTGCAGGAGAACGCCCGGGAGACGGAGCTGGAGCTGCGGGAGATGCTGGACCTGGGCGGCGCCCGCGTGCGCGAGGCGGAGAAGAGGGTGGAGGCGGCCCAGGAGACGGTCGCCGACTACCAGCAGACCATCCAGAAGTACCGCGAGCTCACGGCACACCTGCAGGTACGCTCCGCCGCCACCAGGGGGAGGTTTTAAATCCTGTACTCTCGCCTTGTTTCGCCTTGAGGATAGAGGGAGGGGGTACGAATAGTGTTGGGGGTAGGGATAGTGTTATAGGTAGGGTGTTGAACTAGGGTTAAACAAAAGGCTCTGGTTTCAATCCTCAGTGTCTTTCAGTCTAAAGGCTTAGTTATGGTTCCACGTCGACGCGACGCAAGTGGGTTTACGGACCCAAGTACGTCCTTGCGGACCCTCCTTGCGTCCCTCGCAAGGGCCTGACGTGCGCCTCCTGAAAATGTTAACCTTGCGTCGAGGCGACGCAGCAGCAAGGGCTGTGATTGGTCCGCTCACTAAAACCCGACGCAGAACCAAATCAGGTTCACGACTGCGTTTCGTTGCGTTGCGTCAATCTCCAACCATAACTCCACCTTAACGTGTCTGAGTCACTGAAAGTCGGCTAAACAGTATATTGCGCTTCATCTTTTCTTTTTACCGTTTATCTTATGGTATCTACCTGTACATCGACCCATCTGTATAACTTCAACTCCCTTTAGCTATCTATTTTCAATAATGAATTTGAATGAACATGAAAACGGGACATTTTCAATGTAACCTGTTGATGTAACCTGCTGTGTGACCTGACATATTGCCGGTGTGTCTGGACAGGAAGTGAACCGGGAGCTGACCAGCCAACAGGAAGCGTCCGCAGAGCTCCAGCAGGATCCGCCCGCCGAGCTCTTCGACTTCAAGATCAAATTCGCGGAAACCAAGGCCTACGCAAAGGTCCGCAGGACACCCACTTCCTGCCAAATACTGAGCCCAACACAGACATCTAAGAATACCTCAGCTGTGTGTGTGTGTAGTTGACCTGTGCCGTGTGTGTGTGTGTGTGTGTGTGTGTGTGTGTGTGTGTGTGTGTGTGTGTGTGTGTGTGTGTGTGTGTGTGTGTGTGTGTGTGTGTGTGTGTGTGTGTGTGTGTGTGTGTGTGTCCAGGCCATCGAGATGGAGCTGAGGAAGATGGAGGTGTCCCAGGCCAGCCGGCAGGTGTCTCTGCTCACCGCCTTCATGCCGGAGTCCTTCCTGCGGCACGGCGGCGACCACGACTGCATCCTGGTGCTGCTGCTCATCCCCAGGCTCACCTGCAAGGTCAGCCACCACAACAACAACAACACCACAACAACAACAACAACATCACAACAACAACACCACAACATCACAACAACATCACAACAACCCCGCAACATCACAACAACAACACCAACAACCCCACAACAACACCACAACATCACAACAACAACAAAAACGACAACATCACAACAACAACACCAACAACCCCACAACAACACCACAACATCACAACAACAACAAAAACAACAACATCACAACAACAGCACCACAACAACAACACCACAACAACAACAATAACAACAACAACATCACAACAACACCACAAAAACACCACAACATAACAACAACAACAATTACAACAACACCACAACAACAATAACAACATCACAACATTAACAACAACATCACAACAACAACACCACAACAACAGCACTATAACAACAACCCAACTCAACAACACTACAACAACAACACCACAACTACAACACCATAACAACAATGCCACAACAACATAATTGTCTGATGTTATGACCTGTATACATGTCTCTCATGGCTGTCTCTCTGTCTGGCTACCTGTCTCTCCACCTCTCTGTCTCTCTACCTGTCTGTCTCTCTACCTGCCCTTCTGTCTCTCCGCCTGTCGGTCTGTCTCTCTACCTGTCTGTCTGACCCCCTGTGTGTGTGTGTGTGTGTGCGTGTGCGTGTGCGTGTCCGTGTGTCCGACCGTGTGTGTGTATGTATGTGTGTGTGTCTGTGTGTCCGACCGTGTGTGTGTCTGTGTGTCCGACCGTGTGTGTGTGTGTGTGTGTCCGGTGTGTGCGTGTGTGTGTGTAGGCTGAGCTGGTGGGCAGACAGGCTCTGGAGAAGTTTGACCTGAACGAGGGCAGCCTGGGGCGGACGGGGCTGAGGGGCGCCGTGGGGGAGCAGCTGAGCTTCGCCGCGGGCCTGGTCTACTCTCTGGGCCTGCTGCAGGCCACGCTACACAAGTACCAACAGTACGTACCTCCACCTGCACCACCTACACCTCCATCACTCTAACACCATCACCACCACCTTGACTACTCTCTGGGCCTGCTGCAGGCCACGCTACACAAGTACCAACAGTATGAACCTCCCTCCACCTACACCACCTCTACCACTGCCACACAGAAAACACAGATAAATCGGTGTGTGTGTGTGTGTGTGTGTGTGTGTGTGTGTGTGTGTGTGTGTGTGTGTGTGTGTGTGTGCGCGCGCGCGCGCGTGCAGGGCTCTGGGCCAGTGCAGTGTGGAGGTCTACAAGAGGATCGGCTCTCTGTACCAGGAGATGAGCGTTCACGAGCGCTCCCTGGACTTCCTGATCGACCTGCTGCACAAAGACCAGCTGGACGAGACGGTCAACGTGGAGGCACTGACCCGCGCCATCAAATACTACCAGGTATATTTATTTTCATATATATATTTATTTATTTTCATATATATATATATTGTAGGGTGTGGGCCTGTGGGATTTCCACTCCACCAAGGTGAATAGACAATACCGACACAACACAAAAAGCAGGTTCAACTTGTGTTTTTTCACCTCGTAAACACAACCAGGGTGGGAAAAGGGTCATCCACCTCCTTTATGATCCAGTCCTCTCTTGCTAGCCCCAGCTCTGGCTTGTGGTAGCCTGCTCTCCCTTTCAACTGCAAGCACTCCAGCTTAATGGCCTTCAGGCCTGCCTCGTTAACTGGAGGAAGTCCATGTATGGCTTGGGGGTGGAGCCACTAGGTTGCCAGACCTATCACTCCCCTCACTTCTCCCTGGCGTCTGCCACAATATACTGTATTTATGTATACACATTATGTATTTTGTCCCTCCCAGCACCTGTACAGCATCCACCTGGCGGACCAGAGTGAGGACTGCAGCGTGCAGCTCGCCGACCACATCAAGGTAGGTCACCTCTGGTTCAACTAACCTCTACATTAATGACCTGTATCTAGAAACGCACAAACTAACCCCTACATTAATGACCTGTATCTAGAAACACACAAACTAACCTCTACATTAATGACCTGTATCTAGAAACGCACAAACTAACCTCTACATTAATGACCTGTATCTAGAAACACACAAACTAACCCCTACATTAATGACCTGTATCTAGAAACGCACAAACTAAACTCTACATTAATGACCTGTATCTAGAAACGCACAAACTAAACTCTACATTAAATTACCTGTATCTAGAAATGGACAAACTAAACTTGTTGACCTGTATCTAGAACTACACAAACTACCCTCTAGCTCAATGACCTGTATCTAGAAATACACAAACTCACACTTTGGATAACCAACAGCTGATATTAATAATAATAAGCGTTGCTCAAGCGTAAAGGCGGCTGAATGGGTCAGAGTGTATGAAAACAGAAGGGATGTTGGCACCGCCCCCCTCCTCCTGTTACGTCCATCGTGGCCCCTGGCTGTGTGGCCCCTGGCTGTGGGGCCCCTGGTTGTGTGGACCCTGGTTGAGTGGCCCCTGGCTGTGGGGCCCCTGGCTGTGGGGCCCCTGGCTGTGGGGCCCCTGGCTGTGTGGCCCCTGGTTGAGTGGCCCCTGGCTGTGTGGCCCCTGGCTGTGGGGCCCCTGGCTGTGGGGCCCCTGGCTGTGGGGCCCCTGGCTCTGTGGCCCCTGGCTGTGTGGCCCCTGGGTGTGTGGCCCCTGGCTGTGTGGCCCCTGGGTGTGTGTAACCCCTGGCTCCCCCCCGGGCCCCCCTCCAGTTCACCCAGAGCGCTCTGGACTGCATGGCGGTGGAGGTGGGCCGTCTGCGGGCCTTCCTGCACGCGGGCCAGGAGAAGACGGACCTGGCCGGCCTGCTGCGCGACCTGGAGACGTCCTGCAGCGACGTGCGGCAGTTCTGCAAGAAGATCCGCCGCCGCATGCCGGGCACCGAGGCCCCGGGGATCCCCGCCGCGCTCTGCTTCGGGCCGCAGGTAACCGTGACGACGAGGTGATGGGGCGAACCCAACCCGTTTCTGTAAACTAACCGTGTCAGGGGTCGGAGATTAGTGGAGAGACGATGGAGATATTTGCAGATTTTCTTTTGTTATTTAAAAATATTAATAATTTGGTCTCGTCTCCCTTGAGTGAGTTTTTTGATCTCAATGGTAATAACAAAAATCAAATAAAAAATTATTTAAAATGTTTTAAAGGAAACCTACTATTAATCACTTAGTTTTGGGCGATGCGCATATATTCACTGGGCGTCGACCCCAGAGCAGATGCAGATGGGGAAGGAGACACCATGTAAGACGTTGGGCTCCACAGACTTTTTCGGAAGCATCGCATCAATGTACATTTAGATTTACATTTAGGACATTAAGAAGACGCTTTTATCCAAAGCGACTTACAATAAGTACATTTGTCAGAAGAATGTGAAACAATACATGGCTGTTGGTACGGTAAGGCTGTTCATATAACCAAGTGCAAAGCACTAACAATCACTAGGTTAACCCATTCCCCGTACGCAATAAAGATAGCTAGAAATGATGTCCAGGAGACGGAGGAAGAGACGGTAGGAACCTTGGTGACGCTGGAGTGTGTTCCCAGGTGTCGGACACGCTGTCGGACTGCAGGAAGCACCTGACCTGGGTGGTGGCGGTGCTGCAGGAGGTGGCGGCGGCGGGCGCCCAGATGATCGCCCCCCTCGGGGAGCAGGAGGGGCTGGCCGCCGTCAAGATGGAGGACGTGGCCTTCAAGGCTGGGGAGCAGGTGAGCTCACCTGTGATTAGCACACCTGTAACAAACACAGCTGTAACGCACACCTGTTACAAGATCACCTGTAACCCACGTACACCTGTAACACATAACAGGTGTGACACACACTTGTAACAAGCACCCCTGTCACGAGCATGTACACCTGTAACGAGCACACACCTGGTCTCGCACACCTGTTACACACACACACACACACCAGTACATACACACCTGTGATACACTAACACCTGTAAAACACACACGACCAGGTCAGATGACCTCACCTGGTCACGTGATGACCTCACCTGGTCACGTGATGACCTCACCTTATAAGACGACTCACCTGGTTTCCCGATGACCTTATTTGGTCAGATGTTAAATATATTACACACTTAGTTCTCTAAAGCCGGATGGATCTGGGTCGGAGCAGCTGTGTCCTAACGGTGTTGTGGTTTGTGTTCCAGATCTACGGCACCCAGGGGGCCAGTCCCTACGACTACCTGCGGCAGTCCTGCGGTATTGTCATAGCAACCATGAACAAGATGGCCACCGCCATGCAGGAAGGGGAGTTCGACTCGGAGAAACCCCAGAGTCAGGTGAAGCAGCGACAACTGGGTGGAATTGAGTTTGATCCTAAAAAGTGGATAATGGCACACGTTTATATAAAATAACGCTTACTGATAAAACCTCGGATTGGAATGGATTTATGCAAAGTTACCCTTTGCATGAATTTGCATAAAATGCAACCTTTTTTAGGTGGCCTTTTAAGATCTGGCTAGGGACAACAGATGGAAATTAGCATTTGCAGCTAACTATGGCTTATTTACAGAAAGAAACTTGTTTGTCAATCAATGAGCATTGATCCTAAATAACTAAATAAATACAATAAAATAGACTTCAGAATGCGCCCTGCTTGGGTAATGTTGTCAGAGAAGCACCCGGAAAACTTATTTGACGTTTGTTGCATTAAACCATTGCAGTGTGTGTATGTGTGTAACTATATACTATCTAACGCTGCGTGCCGCGTGTGTGTTGGGCGCAGATCCCCCCGCCGGTGGAGCTGCGTGCGGCCGCGCTCCGGGCTGAGATCACAGACGCAGAGGGTCTGGGTCTGAAGCTGGAGGACCGGGAGACCAGCATCAAGGAGCTGAAGAAGTCCCTGAAGATCAAGGTGAGGGAGAGAGACTGACCTGGAGTCAGTGAGTAGTCAACACACGGCCCTGGATACAGAGCAGGTGAGGGAGAGAGACTGACCTGGAGTCAGTGAGTAGTCAACGTACGGCCCTGGATACAGAGCAGGTGAGGGAGAGAGACTGACCTGGAGTCAGTGAGTAGTCAACGTACGGCCCTGGATACAGAGCAGGTGAGGGAGAGAGACTGACCTGGAGTCAGTGAGTAGTCAACGTACGGCCCTGGATACAGACCAGGTGAGGGGGAGAGACTGACCTGGAGTCAGATCTTGTCATAACATCCTGGGGGAACGACCCTTGATACAGGGCAGGAGAGCATAGCGCTAGCTCACTCTAGAGCTAGTGCTAGCTCACTCTAGAGCTAGCGCTAGCCCACTTTCGATATAACTTTAGCTTTATTTTGCATGTTGAATGTTTTGTTGCTTTGTCATTTTTCGTAGAACGCGACTCAGGTCAAAAAGGCAAAGAAGAAATGAAACTTCATAAGCTTTTCTCAAATTTATATTTCAAGTATTGTTCTTTTCCGCTTGGCTCAAACGAGCAGTTGTGAAATCCTGACCTGCCGTCCCTATGAATGAGGTTAGCTTCAGGTTGCATGCTGGGAAATGTAGTCTTAACTGGGGCGTGTCATGTAAAGGGGGAGGAGCTGAGCGAGGCCAGCGTGCGTCTCAGCCTGCTGGAGAAGAAGCTGGACAGCTCGTCTAAAGACGCAGACGAACGCGTGGAGAAGATCCAGACCCGGCTGGACGACACCCAGACCCTCCTCAAGAAGAAGGAGAAGTAAGACCACGTCCTGAGCTCTTAGGTTTAGTCCTAGTAAGACCACATGCTGATCTATATTAGGTTCAGTCCTAGTTAGACCACGTCCTGAGCTCTTAGGTTCAGTCATAGTAAGACCACATGCTGATCTATATTAGGTTCAGTCCTAGTTAGACCACGTCCCGGCCTCTTAGGTTCAGTCATAGTTAGACCACATGCTGATCTATATTAGGTTCAGTCCTAGTTAGACCACGTCCTGAGCTGTTAGGTTCAGTCCTTGTTAGACCCGATCATGACCTGGTTAAGGTTTAGTCCTAGTATGACCACATTCTGAGTCAGGCCTAGCCCCAGTGAGACGTGATCAGGACCTAGTTTAAGTTTAGTCTGAGACAGATCTGAATCATAATGGGTTTAGTACCAGTGACACCAGATATGAACAGTAATGGGTTTGGTCCTAGTGACACACCAGACCCTGAACTAGTTTCAGGATCTGGGATTTTCTGGATCAGGATCTTTCAATTTAGTTTTCGACAGATAAGACAACATTCGATAATGTAATAATAATAACAACCAGAGTCCAGTGTGCGAGTCTGAACCAGTTGTCGTGGCGACAGGGATTTCGAGGAGACCATGGACGCCCTGCAGGCCGACATCGACCAGCTGGAGGCGGAGAAGGCGGAGCTGAAGCTGAGGATCAGCAGCCAATCGAAGGAGGGCCAGCGGGGGACCTCCCCCTCGGGGATCGCCTCGCTGGTGGCGGGGGCGGCAGGAGGTGGGTGATCCGAGGGGGGTGGGTGGTCCGAGGGTGGACACCACAGGACCTGTTCATGTATGGCTCTGTGTGTATAATACCACCGGGTACTTTATCCTTACTCACATGGATTATACATGGATAGAGTTCACTAGACTGGCCGATCTACTGACCAACTCTCTCTCTCTCTC
>NC_082386.1:18774289-18816074 GCF_031168955.1 Gadus macrocephalus
GACAGACAGAGACAGGTACTCACTTGTAAGAGGTGGACTAAGAGACAGACAGGTCCCCAGGTACACACACTGACAGACAGAGAGACTGAGAGCGAGACAGAGACAGAGAGACTGACTGACCGGTCGAAGGACTGGTTAACTTAGGAGTTACAACGCATTGGACAGTGCACCTGTAAACATGATCTGTGTCATGGCTCCACAGTGACCCCTAGTGGCCAGCTGCTGGAACAGACGGCCAGACTGCAGGCCCTCAGCGACACACTGGACAGACTGAAGGTAACCAGTCTTTGAATGAAGCTCTCCTCTCACCTCCCTCCTTCTCCTCTCCTCTCCTCTCACCCAAAGGATTTGCATTGATCCTAAAATGTGTTACTGTCTTTATATTTCTCAATCTCCGCATCTGTCTCTCTCACTCTTTCTCTCTGTGTCTGTCTCTTCTCTCACTCCCTCTGTGTCACTCTCGTTCACTCTCTCTCAGTCTTCTTCTCTCTGTCCTCTCCTTTCTCTCTCTGTCTCTCTCTCTCTCTGTTTCTGTCTCTCTCTCTTCTCTCTCGTTTCCTGTCTCTCTCTCTCTCTCTCCTCTCTCTCTCTGTCTCTCTCTTCTCTCTGTCTGTTCTCTCTCTCTCTCTCTGTTTCTCTCTCTCTCTCTCTCTCTCTCTCTCTCTCTTCTCTCTCTCTCTCTCTCTCTCTCTCTCTCTCTCTCTCTCTCTCTCTCTCTCTCTCTCTCTCTCTCTCTCTCTCTCTCAATCTCTCAGGACGAGGTAGCCGACCATGTGTGAGGCAGCAGCGGGAGCTCAGACCTCCTCAGACTTCGCTACCTTCCCCTCCACCTCCTACGTCAAGGTAAGGGTGCCTGGATGGCAGTCACTAATCTAGATATCAGTATGGTGGCCCTGAGGGGTCAAAAAGACACCTGCAACTAACACAACTAATGGGGAACCAAATGATTCATTATTATTAATTATGAATGATCATAATTAATAATTATTACATCACAAAAAGGAGACTATTGAATATTGAATTAATACAAGACATAAACAGAATCATCAATCAACCCTTGGTGGTACCAATGACCTTTGACCTTTTGACCTGTGCCCCCAGGCGCGGGACCGGCAGGGCGACACGGTGCTGGTGGGCCGGGTCACGGTCCCGTGCCCCCGCGGCCACGAGCAGGTCCACCGCCTGGTCCTGTCCCAGTCCCAGCTCCACAAGGTCCACAGTCTGCTGAAGACCTAGGCCCCGCCCCCGCTCCTGGCCCCGCCCGCCGCCCCGGGCCGGCTGTCTCCTGTCCTCCAGGTAATCTCACATAGCCCCGCCCATGAGGTCTAGGGGAGCACAGTGATTGGTGGGGGCAAAGGGGGCGTCATACTCATACACAACCAATGAAATGAAGGCGAGTGTGAAAATGGCGACAAGGAGGCGGGAGTTGACCAAAGGCTCCGCCTCTGAAGGTGTTCTGCTTATTTCCGAGTTTGAGCCAATCATATGGCTTCCTCAGGATTTCTGAGGTGAAGAGGCGAGTTCCCCCCTCCCCCCGGAGCCGATGTGGCCATGAGAGATTACGTTGGGGAGGCGGTGATGCAGACTGGGAAGGGCTAATTGTGTCACATGACCTGTTTAAAGCAACACTACTGCATGTCCAACTCCCCTGAACCCCAACCGTACCCGGATTGTATAGCGGACGCCATTTTCACCTTCAACTATTTACTTCCTGTCAGCTGATGCAACATTGCAGTGATATTTTAGCGAGCCCTGAATTGGCTTTTGGCTTTGGTGTGTGAGTGCGTTTTATCCTATAAACCAGTGCAGTCTATGAGGCCAAACAATCTGTGTTAGTCCAGTATGTTTGTTGATGATGATGACACTGTTGTTGTTTGTGGTGCTGAAGGCGCGTGACTGTGGTTCTCTCCGTATAATCTGTCGACGTTTCGTACCGCCATTTATAACCTTTCCGAAAGTCAAAGGGAAACCGAGTTTGTGTTAATTCTGGTGGGATTACAGAAACGTGTTCGCTGGAAAAAAGATACGCTGTCTAACTCTAAGGGACTTGTGTATGTAACACTAAAGATAACATTTAACGAACTACGATGTAGATACATACACATCTATGGGATATATTCTAGGGTTTATTAAGTTATTAGTTATTTATTGCACAGACTGTCGACGCCAGTAAAGTGTTCCCTCCTGCTGTGAAATGCTCGCTATGAATTTGTGTGCGTTTTTGTACGGGACAGCAGAATTGTATTGGCTCCCATCGTGTCAAACTTCACTTCCTGTTTGTGTTGCTCACTTCCTGTCCCAGCCTTGACACCAGAAAGCCTTGTGGTAGAGATCGATCACTGGTCTTATTGCTTATTTTGACCTCGTCAACGAGCAAAGCGACGTCTTTGCCAAAGAATTTCTTTGAAATCGTTGATTGCAATCAACGGCGATAAGGTTTTAAATAATTTACAAAACAAAATATGTCTTAATTTAACACTTCCTTATTTATTTGTTTTTACACAGTATTATGTAGATGATGCCATGTATATATATATATATATATTTATTTCTAGGAGTTATTTCGTTCATTTTTGCTCATTTGTGAGCATAGTGCATGTGCACATTAACCCCTGCTGTTCCGTCGTACGGTTTCCTTTGTCCCCGTGGTTAAAGTCTGCCGTGATGAAGGTAGCGGGCAGAGCTAGGGACTAGGACCCTGTAACCTGTATCTCTGTGCACCGCTTCATGCTAATCAGTAAATCAACCAATCGATCAATAAAGACAACGGTAGGACCAAGCCGGCCTTGTGTGGGTTTTTGAAATGACATGACTGACGTTTCAAGACTCGATCAAAAACTGTATTTTTTTTTTTTATTAAAAAAGTAAAAAGATTAAAACATTCAGTCTGCGCCAAGACCGCAACATTATAAAATACAGACTTTATTGTTATCATCTACAAAAATCTGTTCACAGCTAGTTCATAATCAACACACACACACACACACACACACACACACACACACACACACACACACACACACACACACACACACACACACACACACACCACACACACACACACACACACACACACACACACACACACACACACACGTCTCAGCTACTAAAATACATCTAGTATAAAAGGAAGTATGAAACCCAGTGTAATGAAGGCGTTGTGGAGAAGCAACTCGTTGGTTCAGAACGCCTGCCAGGCCGGACGCCGAGCGAGAACCCTGGAGGTGATTCTCTGAAGGAGGAGGAGGAGGAGAACGCAGGTGAATTTACCGGCTATACCATCACTTCACTAACAGGTGAGTAATTAGGTGGATACCATCTCTATGACTAAGTGATGAATGAATAAAAGTGAACACCAACGCTTAATGCAAAGCTAAACCAAAATAAATATTGATATGCTAATCTGTCCATCCCACAATGTCCTCCCACAAAATGTAAATATTGACCTTAGAGGCAGCTCCACATGGCATTAAAAGGTGTGTGTGTGTGTGTGTGTGTGTGTGTTCCTCCACACACCTTGTTGAAGAGCTGAGCGTTGAGTCTGTAGGAGCTATACTCCTTCCTCCTCTGCTCCTCCTTGCGCCTCCTCTGCACTTCCGGGAGCTGCTCGTAGATCCTGGAACAGCAAGAGGGGGAGGGGGAGGGGGGGGGGGGGGTTCAGGCTCCGTGATCGGTCCATACACATCCAACACTGGTACCGGGCTAGGCTCAGTACATCACTGGGTCCATACACACTTCAGATGGTCTGGACCGTGTATGGACACAGTAGAGGTCAAACTATGTCAGGAACTCAGCCTGGAAGGCTGAGTTCCTGACATAGTTTGACCTCTACTGGGTCTTCACTAGACACCAGTTAGTACCAGGCTGAGTTCATTACATTCTCGACTGGGTCCACACACTAGACACTGGTACCGTGCCGAGTTCATTACATCATCTCTACACTAGAAACTGTACCGTGCCGAGTTCATTACATCATCTCTACACTAGAAACTGGTACCGTGCCGAGTTCATTACATCATCTCTACACTAGACACTGGTACTTGGCCGAGTTCATTACATCATCTCTACTCGGTGTATACACTACTAGACACTGTTACCAGGCTGACTCCATGACATAATCCCTACTGTCTCCATAAACACGCCAGACCAGCGCAAAGCGAAATTAAACATTTTATTATTTTATTTTATTTAATCTCTTCCTGGCTATCTTTATAACGTGACTCATGACGCGCGATGGGACAACGTCTGTGTGAGGCGCTCTGTGGAACGGTTAGCTCAAAGTCCTACTTGGAACGCCACGAGGCTAACGAGGTCAAAGGTTAAACGAGGCCTTTGGCCGCTTTAACCGTCGCTCGCCCCTCAAAGGGAGGAAGACTCCCCTGAGGCGCGGCGCGGGTGAAGGCGTGCAGAGCGACGAAGGGGCTGAACACTAGTAAGAGTGACACTCACAGCTTGGAGCGGAGGATCATCTCCTTCCTGGGGACCGCTCTCCTGGACGCCCCTGGAGGAGAGAGGAGAGACACGATGAAAACCGAGTGAGGAACCGGTCGAGAGGTCAGAGCTTCTGATCCGACGGGACCGGCTAGAGTCGCCTCGTAGCAGTGGTTCTGAACACTGCAGTCGTTTGCACGGAAGATTAAACACAACCGGTCACTCTGAGGGGAAACGCACGTGTTACAAAAAAATAACTGGATACAAAAAAGAACGCGATACTATACAAAACGTAAATCTAGTTAGAAAAGTCATAAGAACCAATGCCATTGAAAAAATGGTTGAACAAAGGATCATTAACAACATTCTATAGCCTCCATAAAGCCATGCAGAATTCATAAAATCATTCATTTCAACATTTTAAAGACACATAAATGTAAATGTCCAATGGACTGCATTTATCCGTGCAAGGCGACAGCCAACTCGGCGGGAGCAGGTCGAGGTGTCTTGCTCAGGGACACCTCGACACTCGGACTAGCAACCTTTCCTCGGGCCAGCAACCTTCCGGTGACCAGCCGACCCGCTCTGCCTCCTGAGCCTCATGCCGCCCAAAGAGGTCAAATAATGAACCGTTTTGAATCACAGACTCCCGGGCGCTGTACCTGTGGGGTGGGGGGCCCTCCAGGGGGCGCCCTGGGCCCGGTACGGCCGCTGCTCCCCGTCCTCGCAGTACAGGCCCTGCAGCCTCCTCTCCTCCGCCTGCAGGGCCAGCCGCCGGAGCCGCTCCCGGGACCGGGACACGAACCCCGGCCTCCGCAGGGCCAGAGACTCCTGGAGGGGAGGGGGTGGGAGGGGGACGAGGACGAGGACGAGGACGAGGAGGAGGACAGATTTGGCGTTATTTATCAGATCGCGAGCGAACCTTGATGGTTTTGGGTGGGAGACAGAACACCTAGATCCTGCAGAGCACCACTCAGGCTTCGTGGGTAGCCTAGACCCCCCCCAGTGGGTGAGGACACCCACCTGCAGAGAGAGGGGGACCAGACGCGAGGAGGTGGTCTTGGCGAGGGGTTCCTGGTCTGGTCGGGGGTCGCTGCGGACCGCCTGGTCCCGGCCGGCTCCGTCCTCCTGGACCTGTCTCTCTCTCAGAGGCTCCCCTCCAGGGTTGGATCCTGCAGTAGGCCTCGAACCAGACCGAGCCCCCGCCCCCTGCCAGGCCCCTCCCCCTCCCGCTGCCGAGGCCCCGCCCACTTCTCCGGGCGGTTCTCCTTCCGGTCCTCTGACGGCTCGTCTTCGGTGGCGACGAACCAGGTAACCCTGCAGGGGAACACGGGGTCAGACGGTGTGCGCCCCCTAGTGGTGACATGTTGCACTGCACAGGGTATGTCACAAACATGATGGTGGTATATCTATATGGATTTATGATGATTAATTGATTAATGATACGTTTATTATGATAACTATACACATACTAGTCCACACGTCTATCTATATAAAAAATATTGGGCAAGTAATAACGCCTCGTGCCCACTGCACCGTCAGTCAACGGACGTGGGAAGGCGTGGCTGACGGATGGTGGAGTAGTCTTTGCAGAGGCATCCGTCAGCCAATCAAATCGCTTCGCCGGTTCTTCCCGCTTCTTCCTGCTTGTTGCGAGGCAAGATGACCCGCTTTCCCGCTTTCCCGCTTTCCAGTATCGTCAGAGCCCGAGTCGCGTCACAGTGCTTAAATTTGCATACGCGATCTGATTGGATGACGGAACCGTCGCTGCCGAAAAAGTGAACATTTTTCAACTTTCTGACGGTGGCGAACGCTCCAAACGAACGGACGGATCCACAATGCATTGCGCGTCCGTCCCATTCAAAGTCAATGGGCAACGGACAACTGACGGAGGTAGTGGGCACGGGGCGTAAGTCTTTCTATTGTCACGGCAACCCTGCTGTCGGGAGGCGGGACCTACCCTTGGTGAGGGGTTTAGATTGGCTCCTCCTGCTGCCCCCTCCTCTCTTTTGACGGAGACCTGGGGGTCGCGGCGGGGGTCGGCGGGGGAGGGGAAGGTGGTGCCACGCTCGGGTGTTGCGACGGGTGGCGTGGCTCACAAACTCCAGATCCTGGAGGGAGGGAGAGGGGGGGAGGGAGGGAGGGAGGGAGGGGGGAGGGAGAGGGGGTGAGTGACTGACTGACTGACTGACTGACTTTTAAACCACATTTCAAAGCTATGACAGTGCTGAGCCTGATAGGAGATCTGTCCCCCCCCCTCACCCTCACCCTCCTCCCACACCCTGATGAACCCTCCCTTTGTCCCTTGGTGCCGCCCGGGAGCTGTTCATCAGACACATGCCGGGCCTTTCTACTGACGGACCCGGACCGCACGTCACTGGGACCGCTCGTCGTCAGGGCCTTCCTGGAGGAGCGCTCTCCCAGACTACTCTACTCTTACCCAAGGACAGACCCGGGACTGTGACAAACACAGACATGACGGACCTAACTTGTTTCCTGGAGCCGAGTTCAGGAACCACAGGGTTTCTGAATCGTTCGGTCTCTTACTCTCTGGCTCAGCTCAGAGTGAGGGGCGGGGGGGGGCTTTTAGAAATAGTCCTGGGACTTTTAGGAATACAGACAGCGCTCTCAATGCATTCTACCAAGTTTATTCCTCTGATTTGGATGGTGTGCTTCACTGCTCGCGGCCCGCTATGTCTCTCTGGATCAGTGTGTGATGGGGTCCCAGACAGTGGAGAGACAGCAGAGCCCGGGGGGGGGGGGGGGGGGGGGGGGGGGGGTACTGACTGCCTGGACGCCTCTGTTGACCAGCCGGACCCCAGCGGCGCCCGGTCCTGGGGTCCGTCAGGACGTAGCTAGTGGCCGACGACACAGACCCAGCCTGATGGACGGACAGACACACAGCGAAAACCCACTTTAGATACCGTTTGGTTATGTTCAGACACGCTGTGCATTAAACATTGGAACAGTGTGTCCTTGGACTGTGTTTCTTCCACTGGATCATAAGTTTGTAAAACATTTCCACGGTGATTTCTTAGTGTTTGGTAGTTGGGTTCTAGTCTTTAGTGTACAGACTCGGACCTACCCTGGACTCGGCTCGGGGCTCTGAGACGAGGGACCCAGGGAGGCGTGTCTTCCGTCGTCCCTCCTCCCTCCTCTCCTCTGCTCCTCCCCTCCCTCTTTTCTCTCCCCTCCCTCCCCTTGTTCTCTCCCCTCCCTCCCCCCTCCTCCCTCACTCCTCTCCCCTTCCTCCTCCCTCCTCTCCCCTCCCTCCCCCCCCTCCTCCCCTCCCTCCTCTCCCCTCCTCCTCCCTCCTCTCCCCCTCCCTCCCCTTATTCTCTCCAGTCCCTCCCCCCTCCTCTCCCCGCCTCCCCGCCTCCGCTCTGCTGGTGGATGGCGTGGTAGAGCCTCCGAGGGAGGGCGACCCCGGGGTCAGACTCCTCCGGACCCGGTCGGACCCGAAGGCGCGGACCAGCCGCTCCGTGTCCACCGTGGACACGAGCCGGGACGTTGGACAGCGTCTCCGAGCTTGTCCCTCTCCGCGGGGAAGCGGTGCCGCCCGTGGGCGGGGCTAGAGTGGGAGGAGGCGGGGCTCAGGCTCTCCTCTTCCTGTGTCCGCGCAGGCCACCGGGGGTGTCCGCCGTCGTCGCCCGTGACCTCTGACCGTCTACCCTCCTGTACGGCGGCTGCTGGAGGACCAGACGTAGACACAACCCCCCCACCTCCTCCTCCACCCACACCTTCTCCGTGGAGGAGGCGTTTCAGGCGCTCCAGAGCAACAGGAGAGACGGCTCGCTCTCATTGGTCGGATGGGGGTCCACCAGGCTCCGCCCCTCCGTTGACTCTTTGCCACAGTTGGCCCAGAGACGCACCAGTCTGCTGCGATTGGACCAGCTGGCCAAAGTCCGCCCCCCCCTCCAATCCCGACGAAGAGGCGGAGTTGTGGGCGTCGGCGTATTCCCTTGTCGAGGTGCCTCGGTCCGTCTCATACGCCATTGGTTTGAACTCCCAGCGCTCTCCTCGGATTGGCTGTCGCTAAAGGAGTGCCGGGGCTTGTACCTGGTCTCTCGAGGCGCCGGACAGGTGCATGCTGGGGTAACGGCGCAGAGGAGAGCCGAGAGGATGGACCTGGAGATCACATGAGCAGGTGAGATTGACCGCGGTACTAGAAGGTACTCGTCCAGAGCAGTTGACTGTAGTTATCCATGCTCAGAGGGCGCCCAGTGATGGAACCAGCAACCCCCCTACTCTACCCTGTCCTGAACAGGGCTGGTCCTGTAGGTTAGGCTACCAGGGTTAGCCTACCTGTCTGTAGGGCTAGCAGGGTTAGCCTACCTGTCTGTAGCGCTTGCAGGGTTAGCCTACCTGTCTGCAGGGCTAGCATGGTTAGCCTACCTGTCTGCAGCGCTTGCAGGGTAAGCCTACCTGTCTGCAGGGCTAGCATGGTTAGCCTACCTGTCTGTACGGCTAGCAGGGTTAGCCTACCTGTCTGTAGGGCTAGCAGGGTTAGCCTACCTGTCTGTAGGGCTAGCAGGGTTAGCCTACCTGTCTGTAGGGCTAGCAGGGTTAGCCTACCTGTCTGTAGGGCTAGCAGGATTAGCCTACCTGTCTGTAGGGCTAGCAGGATTAGCCTACCTGTCTGTAAGGCTAGCAGGGTTAGCCTACCTGTCTGTAAGGCTAGCAGGGTTAGCCTACCTGTCTGTAGGGCTACCTGTCTGTAGGGCTAGCAGGATTAGCCTACCTGTCTGTAAGGCTAGCAGGGTTAGCCTACCTGTCTGTAGGGCTACCTGTCTGTAAGGCTAGCAGGGTTAGCCTACCTGTCTGTAAGGCTAGCAGGGTTAGCCTACCTGTCTGTAGGGCTAGCAGGGTTAGCCTACCTGTCTGTAGGGCTAGCAGGGTTAGCCTACCTGTCTGTAGGACTAGCAGGATTAGCCTACCTGTCTGTAAGGCTAGCAGGGTTAGCCTACCTGTCTGTAGGGCTACCTGTCTGTAGGGCTAGCAGGGTTAGCCTACCTGTCTGTAAGGCTAGCAGGGTTAGCCTACCTGTCTGTAAGGCTAGCAGGGTTAGCCTACTCTCTGTAGGACTGGTCCTGTCTCTAAGGGTCACTCTACCTGTGTGTGGGACCAGCGGGGACCCGGGGACCCCGCCCGTCCTCAGCCTCTTGCTGTAGACCCCCTCGGTGTGTCTGAAGCTCACGCCCCGGTCCACGCCGGGGTCCGTGGTCCCCAGGACGCCGGGGCCGAAGCGGGGGGGCACGGCGTCATCGGAGCCTGGGGGGGGGGTCGGAGGGGAGAGATGAGTGGGAGATACTGGAGAACGGTATCTCTCCGTTCTTCAGGGTCAACCGCCGCGCGGTCTCTCGGAGGTCCTCAGCTGCGCTGGCTAGGGGCCCTGGGGGGGGGGGGGGGGGGGGGGTCTTTGTCTGACAGCGGCCCAGGAACATGAATGATTCATGAGGGGAGGAGTGGTTCACTAAAGGAGCAGCTGCTGGTCGTGGTGCTGGGGAGGGCTACAGGGTTCTGCCCGCTCAGGACTCACTGACACTTACTGATCCATCGCCCAGACTACCTGTGTTGACAATCCTTCCAGGACATCACAGATGATAACCGGAGATGATGTATTTCAGCCATTTTATAACAAATCATGACAATTAAACATATAGATAATAGTATCCTTGCAGACAGCACCAATGTGGTTTCTAGCAACTAGGTTCCTGTTAACGTTAACAGTAAAATACTGATACATTTTCTAGACATTCCTAGACGTTCCTGGATGTTCCTAGACATTGCTAGACATTCCTAGACGTTCCTGGATGTTCCTAGACATTGCTAGATGTTCCTAGACGTTCCTAAATGTTCCTAGATGTTACAAGATGTTCCTAGACGTTCCTAAATGTTCCTAAACGTTCCTAAACGTTCCTGGATGTTCAGGTGGGGGTGCGTACCTGGATGGGTGCTCTCAGCGGTGCTGCTGCAGCGCTCGGGGGAGAAGGACGCCTCGCTCTGCGGAACGTAGAACAGCTCCTCGCTGCCGCGGGGCTTGTAGGGCAGGAGAACGGGGTGCGCTGGGGAGGGAGAACGGAGGACAGTCAGGACCACGTTACCCCGGGACCCGGAACCGCACGACCGCCGCAGCACCCGACACTATAGAACCCGACACCGCAGCACTGCGGCCCCCGTAACCCGACCCCGTCGGGGAGACACGGTTTGGATCAGGGATGGTGGTGGGATTTGTAGTTTTAGTCAGACGACTAAAACTACAAATCAGCAATATTGTATAATTAATACCTTCATTGGTTGAGTCATTTCAGGGATTAGTGTGTTTTCAGGTAGGGCTACGACTGTAGCATTCAATACTACCTCATACTTACGAGTTAAATCCCAACTGTGCGTCCTTATATGCAAATGGCTCTCATTGATTATTGCTTTGACGCAAATAAAAAGCTAATTCAACCTAGACCATAACTAAACGACTACGTTCCTCGCATTGTTCCTGCATGTTGCTCCATCAGCCTGATCCCCAGGACCTCCACCAGGGGGCCTACCTGCACCGTGAGCAGCTCCCGGCCGCCGGGATGGAGTGAAGGATTGCGGGGGACGGCTGGGTGCGGAGGAGGTCCTCGCGTCCGCAGTCAGCCCCGCCCTGAACAGCGCGGAGGTGTCGGCTCGCTGCGGAGCGCGCCCTCTGATTGGTTCCCTGGTGTCACATGGCTTGGCCGGACCACCAGATCCAGTAGCGGCGGCGGCGGCGGTGCTGAAGGTGGTGGTGCGTGGGAGGGGGGAGAACTCTCTGGAGGGCGGCCCCCCGTCCTGGGCGGGGGGGCCGCCGGCGTGCGCCCTGAGCCCCGGGGGTTTGGGGGACAGGGTGAGGTGGAGGTGGGAGACGTGACCCCCGGTGCTTGGGGAGTCGGAGGAGCCCGTCCCGTGGGGGGGGGGCAGGGGGGTGCGTCTCCCGAAAGCCAGGTTTCCCGCCGCCGGCGAGGACGCAGGAAGCTGGCCGGCGTGACTTCCTGTCGGCTCTCGCCCTCCGTGCAGCGTGCTGCTGCCGGACCCCGGCCCGGAGCCGGAGGTGGAGGAGGAGGGCGGTGCAGGCGGGGGGCCGGGGTCCGTGGAGAGGTGGGTGAGGCGGAGGGGTTCGGGTTCGGGGGCGGGGCTGACGGGGGGGGCGGGGCTGACGGGGGGAGCGGGGGAGGGGGAGGGGGAGCGGCGGCAGGTGGAGATGGTGATGGAGCTGAACGTGGGCGGGGGGGCCCTGGGGAGGGCCACCCCCTCGCGGGCGGCGATCTCTCGCACCCGGGCCTCCAGGCCCGGTCGAGGTCCCGGGGGAGCGGCGCCAGTCGGGCGGAGAGGGCGCCCCCGCAGGCTGGACACGGTACTGCTCTCCGTGTCCGTGCTGGTGATGTTCTGGTAAAGAACGACACACACAGGATCAAAGTGAGAGGATGTTACTCCTCTGCTCCTCACACAACGGCCCGTCTCTAAACACAGTCTTCTTAAGATCTTGTACGTAATCTTACAAAAGGTTTACATTTTAAAATGAGTTTAAAATGAGTCCTTCAACCGGTGGTGGACACGCCCACTTGTGATGTCAGAAGCGACCCATTTTCCAAACGGCTTGTAACGGCTAATCACACTCACACCTGGTGGTATAACATGTCACCTTTAAAGGTGTAAAGCTCTCCTTATGAAATCGTACAAAGTGTAGTTTTAGACCACTGCAAACCACGCCTCACTCTGGTTTACCTGCAGGTGAACGCTACAACATCCAGGAGCTGAGAGCAGACAGCAGAACGATAGACAGGACATGTTTAGGCTTCTGGTTCCCATTGTGATCCGTAGTGTTTGGTGTGTGTTTGAGTGCGGTCATGTCTTGGGTCTACCTGCAGGGGGCGTAGTAGGAGGATCTCCCTCTTGATCTCCTCGATGCGTCGCCTGTCCTCAGTGTCCATCTCTAGGGACTCGCACCGCTGACCGGACACCTTGAGCCGGAGCCACTCTGAACACACACACACACACACACACACACACACACACACACACACACACACACACACACACACACACACACACACACACACACACACACACACACACACACACACACACACACACACACACACACACACATTAGTCTACTGCCCAAGCACGAAATGCTACGCTACGGCTATGTTAAATGCTAACAAACTAAGTTAGTTCTAAGCCATGGTATATGATATGCTAATACCAAACCATGCTATATGCTATCAAAGTTTCCCGCAGAAAATGTGTTAGTTAAGGTGGTGGGGTTTGCCGTCAGACCGGAGGGGGGCTGCTAAACAACATTGTCAAAGTAAAAACTGAAACAAGAACCCAAGAACTGCAATTTGAACTTTCAAAATATTCCAAAACAAACTTTTTTTAAGTTTGGTTTGGCTGTTAAGGCGGAGGCGTGTGTTGCCGCCTAAGCCGTACAGTGCTGTGGGAAACCCTGTGCTATGCTACATTATATGACATGCTAAAACTAAACCCCGTTAAATGCTATGCTACGTTTTTGATATGCTAATAACACACCATGTAATATGCTATGCTACGTTATATGATATGCTAATAACAAACCATGTAATATGCTATGCTACGTTATAAAGTATGCTAATCCTAATCCTGTTTAATGCTTTGCTACATGGTGCGGCCTACCTCGGGCCCTGGGGTCCTCCCGGTCGGTGGCGGTGCTGGAGCTGCTGGTCGTCATGGTGAAGGAGGACTCGCTCTGCAGCAGCTTGGCGACGCGGACGGCCAGGGAGCTGTCGCTGCTGTTCCCGTCGCTCAGCACGCCGTGCGCAGGCTCCGCCTCCACCACAGAGGCGGGGGAAGGGGCGGGGCTTCCTGGCTCCTCCTCTTCCGGTGCCTCAGTGGGTTCGGGGGTCAGCCGAGGTTCGGGGGTCAGCCGAGGTTCAGAGGTCAGCCGAGGTTCAGAGGTCGTCTGAGGGTCAGGGGTAAGCCGAGGTTCAGGGGTCAGCTGGCGGTCAGGGGTCAGCTGAGGTTCAGGGGTCAACCGAGGGTCAGGGGTCAGCTGGCGGTCAGAGGTCAGCTGAGGTTCAGGGGTCAACCGAGGGTCAGGGGTCAGCTGGCGGTCAGAGGTCAGCTGAGGTTCAGGGGTCAACCGAGGGTCAGGGGTCAGCTGGCGGTCAGGGGTCAGCTGAGGTTCAGGGGTCAGCTGGCGGTCAGGGGTCAGCTGAGGGTCAGGGGTCAGCCGAGGGTCAGGAGTCGTCTGAGGACTGGCGGACATCTTCACCGCGGGGACGGCGAGCGTGGTCGTCAGGGGAACGTTGGTTCCGTCGGGGGGCGCGGCACTGCAGCCCTCAGGCTCCGCCCTCCTCGTTGTCTTGGCGACGAGGGGGGGCGGCTGCGACGACCCGCTCACAGAGCCCGCCTCCTGCCCTGTCGGTTGGCCGGCGGGCTGTGACGGTGGGTGGTCCGGTCGCCGTGGCGACGGACCGGAATCTCTCGGCGCCAGCATGGAGTCGGACGAGGAGCGGGCCCACCGCGGGGGAGAGGAGGAGGAGGAGCCATCCAGTCCTCCCGCCCCCGCCCAGGAGGTGAAGGCGGAGTCTTGGAACACGGCCGCGCCCCCCCTCCTCCTCAGAGCGAGGAGGAGGTCGTCGTCGGAGTGGGGTCGCGACATGGGCAAGGAGGAGGAGGAGGAGGACACTCCCAGGGGGTTCTGGGTGGGAGGTGTGTAAGCGCCCACGGGGGCCTCCGCGGCGGTCCTCCTAGCGCAGGAGCTAGCCTGCGGCGGTGACACCAACGACTTCCTGTCTCTCGCCGTGCTGTCAGTCAGCGTGGACGAGCTGCTAGCCTCAAACCGGTCACTGAGTCGGACGGGGACGCGGCCAGCGCCAACGCTAGTGCTAATGCTAGTCTGGCTACTGCTAGAGCGGCTAACGCCGGCATGGTGATCGTGAGCACTTCGGACCTTAGCGTGGCTAACGCTAGCGTGCCTAGCACTAGCATGGCTAACCCTAGCATGGCGATCGCTAGATCGGTTACTGCTCACATGGCTACCGCTAGCGTGCCTAGCACTAGCATGGCTGACCCTAGCATGGCGATCGCTAGAACGGTTACTGCTCACATGGCTACCGCTAGCGTGCGTAGCACGAGCATGGCTAACCCTAGCATGGCGATCACTAGAACGGTTACTGCTCACTTGGCTACCGCTAGCATGGCTACCGCTAGCATGGCTACCGCTAGCATGGCTAACCATAGCATGGCGATCACGAGAACGGCTACCGCGAGCGTGGGTGTGGCTCGCGAGGCTGGGGTTTGTTTGGGAGTCGCTTGGGGGCGGGTCCGGCGAGGGGGAGACAGTGGGCTGGACGTGAGCCGCTGGACCGAGGCTGTCCACACTGAGCGCCACGGACACGCTGGAGTCCAGAGACGGCACGCTGCACTGGGAGACGTCCGGCTTGTGGGGGCTGTCGCCTGGCGGAGGAGAGAAGGAGGTCGAGGAGTTCATCCACATTCAGGGCAATCACATCAGTCGGGAGACAGCTATGCTGTCGGAGTGTGGTGAAGATGAGAAGACACCTCGGCGCTTAAAAGGGGACAAATTAAACCACCAGGTGTGGGTTTGATTAGCCGCTACAAGCCGTTTCGAAATTCTGCCTCTTCTGACATCACAAGCGGGCGTGTCCGCCTAGATGTATGACGGATAGATTAGCAGAAGTTTGCTACAGTCCACTGGGTAGGCTGGAAGACGGATCTACCCAGCACACATCTAGGTGGACACGCCCACTTGTGATGTCAGAAGAGGCCGATTTTAAAAACGGGTTGGCAACACTTTATATTAAACATTACGTTTAAAGGGCTCATGTCGTGCAACTGTAGCCTGGCTAACGCCAGACCTCACCTCAATCTACATTGAGATGAGGTCTGGGAACCACACATACATTTTCTCGTATTTGAGGCGTGATTTACGATTGCCCGGAGCCGTTTATTGGACGCTACGAATGTCTATCATACGAGTCTGTACGTAGCTCATAGCCAATCAAAGCCTGTTGGTAGCAGGGCAAAGATATCCTTCTTGGTAATGAAAGAGTTTAACGCCGAAAGTTGCTATTTTTTCAAAATAAACTTGCGTTCTGAACTACTTAGAACACTATCTAAGGCTGCATCGAAGGGTAACGCGTCTGCTGCCATTTTGGATCCGTAAACTACAAGCTTCGGTGTGTCGCATAGACGTCGTCGTCGCCTTGCCGTCCCTCCCCGTTCTGTGATTGGTTCCCTATCTCAGGCAAAAATCGGATCCATAGAATCCAGGCTGCCTAGCAGCGCGAAAAGAAATCGCACGCAAGGCAGCATGGGTATACCCAGGCTAGTGCCACTGGGTATAGACTAGGGTTGCCGCGGTATACGGTATTACCGGTGTTGAGGCATACACCGATTACTCTGTGTTGCACACCGGCAACACCGATTTATTTTTTTATTTTTTTCAGTAATAAAAAACGAATTCAGTAAAAATGAATAATATAATTATAATTAAGAAAATTTAAATGTGTAGAATAGGCCACAGTTCTGCTCTGGAGAATTGGCGCGCCGAGAATTGGGAGAGCTCCCCGCGCTACGGCCATCCGGAGGCGCACAGAGCTTTTGGCCGTGATAATATATAAAATTATATTATACTATTATATATAGAACGTTATAAGACGTCGAGAATTGGCGCGCTGCCAGCCGCTGTCACCGAGTGTGAGAGGAGAGTTGACGGAGAAGATGGCGGTTGACCTAGATTCAAAGTTAATACCGTTTATACCGGTAATACCGGTGTTGACACGAGCGTATTACTCGGTGTGAAAATGTCCACACCGCGGCAACCCTAGTGTGGGCAGAACATTGTTCAGAAGACTTGGCATGGGGTGGGTCTGTTGGTGACCAGACGTCTGAACGTCTGTCTGGGCGGCCTCACCTTCCCAGGGCTGGCTGCTCTTGGTGCCCACGGAGCCCTCGATGGTGAGCAGGTCGGTGGGGGAGAACTCGGGCTCTCTGATGGGCCCCTGGGGGCCAAATGGGGTCAGGATGGTGGAGGGAGACTGGTCGATGCCCAGGTTATGGAGGTACAACTGCAGGGGACACACACACACACACACACACACACACACACACACACACACACACACACACACACACACACACACACACACACACACACACACACACACACACACACACACACACACACACACACAGAGTCAGAAGGATGTCCCAGTAGGACTGACATCTAAAATCGAATTTTTTAGTAATGACTTAATATTACTTTACTGAAAGTAGTATTATATTATTATTATACAATACCAGCTCAACTGGTACTGCATGCATGGTGTCTACACCACCAAGGTGCGCTCAGCAAATTTTTAACACGTCCATTTTAGGGTCAAACGATCTCAAAACGTATATAAATCGAGTTGAAACTATATTAGAACAGTTGGATACATATTTGTACATTATTCTCAGATTTAATTTTTTCAACTTGAATTTTTTTAGCCTTTTTTTAACTGGGAAATTTCAAAGATCTTTCAAAGGAAAAAAATTGGACTAAATGCATCACGTCAAAAATAATCGTGATTACAATATCGACCAAAATAATCGTGATTCTGCTTTCTGCCATAACCGAGCAGCCCTGGTCGCTGCCCCGTCTGACGTACCGGGATCCTCTCCTCAATGTTCAGCTCCCTGGCCCTGGTGGGGGCGGGGGCGGGAGGAGGAGGCGGGGGCGTCGCGGGCCTGGACGGCGTCCAGTAGGGGGCGTAGTTGTCCACCTCCAGGCTGACCACGGAGGAGGGGCCCGTGGAGGCGGCCAGCAGCCGGTGGAGGTCGCGGTGAGCGTCCCGGGAGGGGGACAGCGTCCCGCTGGCGTCCGTCTCCGGGGAGCCGTCGCTGAAGCGCCCCAGGGCGGCGAGCGGCGAGGGGCGGGGCGGGGCGGCGTGCGTCGGGAGCGGGCCCACCACCGTGCTGAGGGACGAGTGCGACTGGGAGCGGCCCAGCGGGGAGGCGGGGCCGCTGCCCGCCGCCTCCCCTCGCCGCGGGGACGAGGAGGGCGTGGCGCCGGAGGGGGCGGAGTCGGGGCGGACCTGCTGCCTCAGGATGCGGCTGAGGGTGTCGGCGACGGCGCCGTGCGCCCGCTTCTTGGGCGCCTGCAGCGCCAGGCTGTCGGAGAGCGAGGGCTGCCCCGCCGCGCTCTGATTGGCCCTCCAGGCGTCCACCTTCTCCATGTAGTTGAGGGTGGGGAGCGTCGGGACGTTCCCGGACGTCGGGGCGTCCTGTCGGCCGGCGCCCGGGTCCGGTGAGGTCTCCGTCCTGGCTGGACCTCGGCGTCGGAGCGGACCCGCGACCCGGGACCTGGCCGGGGCGTTGAACACCCCCGGCGTGGACTGGGACTGCGGGAGGAGCCCCAGATGGGACCCGTCGAATTGGTTCCCCGAAGACCAAAAGTCCCGCCCCCCGGTCCCGGGCACGCCCCCGTATCCCAGCGGCAGAGGGGGACCGGACGCAGCGGGAACGCCGGCCTGGTTCCCTCCGACCGGCCTCCCTCTGGCCGTCCCGGGCGCCGGAGCGGGGAGGGGTGTGTGGGTGTGGTCTCGGGTGGCTCCTCCCCCCCGGCTGGTCCGGCTGAGCTCCGCCTCCGACCGCAGCTCCCGGCGGAGGGCCTGGCTGCTCTCGTCCGGGTGCGTGTCCCGGGACCCCACCGTGATGTTGGCCGCCTCCGGGGGGACCCCCTCCCCCGTGGGGGCCGAGCGGACCGGCTCACGGGGCTCTACAGCGCCGCCGCCGCCCCTTGGACGTTCCCGCCTTCCCGCGCTCAACCTAGGAGCGCCGGCGCCGCTTCTAGCCTCCCTAGTGGCGCCGCTGGGTGTCCTCTTGACAGAGCTTTCCGAGGCAAACGACGCAGCGCTGCTATTGGCTCCCGAGGACACGTCGGGGAGGGCGTCCGCCGTACGACCAATCGGTGGCGGGGTCCTCGCTGGAGCGTCTTCCCTCGAACCCGTTCCCTGGCCGGCGTCGGCGGGAGCTGGCGGTTGGGCCCGGGTTCCTTCCGGGTGGTTCTTTCTGCGGCTGTCTCCGGGTGACAGACTGTGCTGGGAGAGGGACCAGCAGCTGCTCCCGCCCTCCTCCTCCTCCTCCGTCAGGGCGGTTTTCGTGGCGATGGTCGTCATGGCGAGGGGATGCTGGGACAGGGACCCGGGCTCCGAGGCCAGGGAGGTGTCGGGCTTGTCCTCTGACGGGATCTGAGACGCATCGTAGGCGAGGGAGAGGTCTGGAGAGGCCCTAGAGAGACAGACACAGACACAGACACAGACAGACAGACAGACAGACAGACAGACAGACAGACAGACTTTGGTTCAGACTGGTATTGTGGAGCACCAGAAGCATTGAATCGCTCGGTGTAATAAGACTGTTTTCTTAAATGCGTTCCCTTTCTGCTTTGTTCCCCTTGTTGTCCATTTTTTATTCCACAGAGCTTCAACCTCGACCCCAGGCTAATCCTTCGAGGAAGGCCCCTTTGCAGAAACATAATTTCACCACAAGAAACATTTGGTGTGACGAAAATGAAAGGGAACCGGTGCATAACAAACAAAAAGGTTTTGCTGCCCTGGGTCAGGTCGCCACAACGCGAGGTCGTCTCCTTACCTCAGAGGAACGAACTCCAGGCCGGTGCCCTGGAGGAGGGAGAAGTCCAGGGAGTGGTGGGGTCCGCTGGCGTGGGACGGCACCAGGGACAGGAGCGGGGACAGACCGCTGTCCTGGAACTCTGATCAGGGAGACAAGCGGTACAGGACAGGCAGTCTGCATCACAACCCAGTGCAACTGCTATTCTTACTTTTTACTTTGGTAGTCATTTGGCAGACGCTTTTTAAAAAGGTTGATATCATGGCACCAGGTATGAGTTTGATTAGACACTACAAGTCGCTTGAAAATGCTCTTCCTAGTGCCTTAGTGAGGTCACAGGTGGGAATGTCAACCTAGATGTAAGAGTCTAGATAGATCCATCCACGACCAGCCTACCCAGACGTGGGCCGTAGCAAGTGTTGCTTATCTATTCATCATACTTTTAGGTAGACAGGCCCAATTGTGGTGTCACTAAAAACACAGGAAAAGGCAGCTTTTCACACGGCTTTGTAGTCAGACTCACACCTGGTGGCATAAACATCATCCCGTTAAACACGGTGACTGACATGTGCATGTGGATACGAGGTCATTAAGGAGCAGCAGGTAGCGGTCTAGGGGCATCGCACTCATGGGGGATAAAACCCGGCCCCTTTCACCTGGGATCCAGGGTTAGGGCTTACGATTCCCACTAGACCACCCATGCTATGCAAGTATGCACACTCACAGATTTCAAAGACGCTTTGGATAATAGCGTCCACTGAATGTAATTTCATATCATTGATGTTATCATTCGTTTGACTCTCATGGTCTTATTTCCATGCATACGTTTGTAAGAAGCATTTAGCTGGAGTGGAATACAGTCAGATACATACAAACAAACAAGAGTAGTAAAAGCATGGCTATACACACCCAGCTGGAAAGAGGGGTCCCGGTGTGGCTTTTGTTCAGGGGGTCCCGGGGCGTGGCGCTCCGGACCGCCGCCCGGACCCCGCCCGCTCCCACGGGGCTCCACCCACGACCGCGGGCTGCACTGACTACTAGTGTCCGACGCTGCTGCCGACCGGACACTCGACTCGGGCTCCTGTGTGTCCGCAGAGGTCAAACCAGGAGCATAGTGTATGAACTCAGTCGTTTTTCGTGACAAAGGTTTTTAGTGAAGAAGAAATACTAAAAAGGTAAACATTCCCTAACATTCAACATTTCATGTTCATCAGGTGGAGCCGGGGATTGAACTAGCAAACCTTGCGGTTACAAGTCAACCCGCTCTACCTCCTGAAATACTGTACTGTGCAACACTTATACTGTTGAAGAGCTGCACATGAGCACCTATGGATGACATTGCTTATAATTGGGACTGAGAAGATTGCAAATCTTCTCAGGAGCATGTCCACACAACACAAAAGTGGACTCTATAGACGAGAAGATGTGGACTCTACAGACCACAAGATGTGGATACTATAGACCACAAGATGGGAACTATACAGACCACAACAGTGGATTCTACAGACCAGAAGATGTGGACTCTATATATCAGAAGATGTGGAGTCTACAGACCAGAAGATGTGGACTCTATAGACAAGAAGATGTGGACTCTAGACCACAATATGTGGACTCTATAGACCAGAAGATATGGGCTCTACATACCGGAAGATTTGAACTCTACAGACCACAATATGTGGACTATACTAGTCTGTTCCTCGCAGTGCAGTCAGTCAGTGCTCTACAGACCAACATTAGCTGTTTGTGATCAGGGGACGATCTTGCCTCAATTTTGATTTCAACTCAATGGTTCAGTGTCGGCTACAAATTAGCCTCTCAAGCTAATCCCGTCCGCTACTGCGGACTGTTGTTGTGTCCGTGCAACCGGAACTGCCATGCACAATACTTTATAAAGTCGGTATGCCGTTATAAATAAGGTGTAAATATTAACCTACCTCCATGTTATTGTGCGTCTTGTGCGCCAGTAAGCGCGCCTAACGACAGTTTGTATCCATGGAGCTTGTTGCTAGGTGCCGCTCGGAGTGCCCCGGAAACGCGCGGCGATTTGAAAAAATAAAGCTAGTTGAATCTAATGGTGTGTTCCTGAATCCTCGGACGCCAGCCTTCCGAGTTGCACGTCTTGCACGTTTGACGTCACTTCCGGTCTCGGAGCATTCATCAGCGTTCCTGTTCGTCTTTGTGATTGTGGCATGAAATTGGCTAGTCGTTGTTTATTGTTAGCTACATTAGGCTCTTTAGCAAACCAGTCCGAAAACAAACAACACAACTTTACATTGTATTGCACGCACAGCAAGACCATGCAATGTATAAATTGACGACTGGAATAAAGTAGCAATGAACAGCATTTAAGTAGCTCTGTAAGGTGACCTTGGGTGTCTTGAAAGGCGCCTCTAAATTAAATGTATCATTATTATTATTATTATTATTATTATTAAAAAATGACCTACGTGGTAGGCCTACAAATACAAAAAACAAATCTCTTCACAGGCGCAGCCATTTGTTAAATGTTAGAAATGTTATACGGACCCAAATGTTTAATTGTCGTATTTCCTATTTTTTACAACCTGATACATTTAATCTCAGTGCGTTTAATGAATAAATTGGCCTTCGATTAATAAATAAACAGGACACAGCCCCCCATGACTTTATGTTGAACTATTCCATCGTTGCAAGTTGCAACTACTAATTATTAAATCGGCAGCAGGACTTTTATCCCACAACAACACAGTTTCCCTCAAATGAATAAGTTTCGATTTCGTTACGTTCCTGAGGGTTATTGGCTGGTGATGACGCGTCATCGGAAGCGTCACAGGTTGTTGGAATAAGGGAAGTCCAGTACGGAGTGTGGTCAGTCAGGAAACAAACACACCGAAGCAACTTAAACATCGCCTCCATGCCGAGGAAAAACAAGCCGGAGATCTTCTCAGGTGAGAACAACAAAGTTGCTCCATCCTCCTCTCGCCTGATGTGTCCCCGGGCATGAATTCAGGTCATCCGGCAAGCTAGATTGTTGTGTTTGTACATCTAGCTCGTTGCTAAAGATAAGTAATGAGTCGACTCCGATACCATGATCTAACCTAATGGGACCCCCTTGTCATTTCACCTGCACAGCCGGACTCAGCGTCGCCAGGGTGAAGGAGGACACGAGGATGCCGCGCAGACAGGTGAGGACCGTCACATTGGGAATAAACTTCACCTGGTGTGATGGCGGACTGGTCCGATCTCAACCCGAGCGATTTAAACCCGGGTCTGGCTGTGCCCGTTTACGCACCGGGAAATAGAAACTAAGAACTCCACGGACCTAACATGACAACTTATCTAAGCCACAGCTGAGATCATGCAGAACCAGATGGACGTTTTCGTTATCCCGGAGGACGTGGTGCTGATGCGCTTCGCCTTTTGAGTGCTAAACTTTCGGAAGGCTTCTCGGTTCAGTGGAATAGAAACGCACGTATTTCCGCTGTACGGGGAGTAAACAATGCATGGGCTGGTTTCGTTTCAGGTGACTCATCCCCGTTTGTTTTTTACCTTTCAGGAATTGCTGACCAACGTGATTAGAAGAAATACGGTTCACACCGCGTTCCCCAATCCTTATACACGAGGGGTATTCGGTGAGTGCTTCTTTGTGATCGTCATACCCAGTGAACCCACTTTCCCATCATAGCGGTGGGATACCATACCATAAACCTCACCATTTTATACAGGCTCAAACTTCAACGGTTAACAAGTAGGATGTTGTCATCGAAGATGTTTAAACACTATTATACAGAATGGTCCGAATAAATATGATGACACATTTTTTCCCTCCTCAGAACAAGGTTTGATCCAGCGGTCCATCTTTGGCCTTTTGCATCAGAACCTCTACCTAAACGTGCATGATAACCACCAACATCATTATTATGATGGCGATCATGATGATTATGATGATTATGATGATGATGACGATGACGACGATGACTACGATGATGAATATGAAGATGCCCAAAGCAACGCTTCTAGTCCGTTGCCTCCCCATCCCAGTTTGAGGCTGCTCACACAAGAGGTATGTGGCTTGTCTTTGCTCTCTGATCATGGCCATGGGTGTTGTTCACCGTGCTGCCATCTTGGATCCAAACACCAGCTGGGTAGGGAGGAACTGAATGCTAAACACGCAGCTGGTGGTTTAGATCCAAGATGGCAGCACACCAGATCACAGTTTCAAAGCCTGGTCGCGCTGTAGCTGGTGTTTCACCACCAGGTGTGACGTGGATGGGCCATTCAGAGCCATGTCATTGTCCACACCCTCCCTTTAGTGACATCACAGCGGGAGTTTCCACACAAGTGTTTGTCATAAGAGAGGTGTTGGAAGAAGACTTAAGTTTAATTTTTCTCATTAGTCTCACACTCACATTTTTGTAGAAACGGCCTAAAGTCTAAATCAGCGAAATCTCTACGCTTAGCAAACAGAACAGCTTATCAGCCTAGAGCTGCAGTATAACCATTTTATTATGCCTTCATGTTAGATTCGATTCTATTTTATTGTCGTTGCAGTTCTGCTACTCAGGCAACGAAAGGCAGTTTAGCATCTCACTAGGTGTGTGTGTGTGTGTGTGTGTTCCCAGGAGGCTGATAAACACGCGAAGGAGGAGCAGGAGAGAGAGGAACGACGCAAGGAGAAGATGGAGAGACAGAAACTGAAGAAGTTGGTGAGTTAAGGATGGGTGGGTTGTTGATAATGCCCTTTTTTAAGCTGCTAGCTCCCTGGTACTATCCTCCCTTTGTCCCCTCATTCATACCTTACCTTCAACCTCTTCCTGTCAGCGTCGAAAAGAGAAGAAACGTCTGGAGAAGGAGCAGAAGAATAAAGAGAGATGTGTAAGTAAACAATGTTCAGTTTGTTTCTAGTCTGTCAGACTTTGGGTACAGACTACCTTAAATCTGCTCCTCTATCGCTTCCTGTTTGTTTCGACCAATCACTATGCTGGGGTCGGGCGGGAGATCTGTAAGCGTGTGATTGGCTACTAAGGGAACACAAATTCGTCCGGTAGCAGTAAACCGTAAAAAAGTGTCTGTAAAGCTTTCAAAGTCAAAGCGATGCTGACTGGCCAGTTTGGAGATACACGTGTTTGAGTCTCCTTATGGAAGCTTCCATCACAGGGCGGGTAAGGAGCTATACTGTAGAACGTCTCCTTAACGTCAAGAGGTTCTGTATTACCAAGGTAGGACTGTTGGATCATCCCAGATTGTCTTAGGTCCGTCCAATGCACTTTTAAAGTTGTGTTGGTCTGTTTGGAGTAAAAGACACAAAAGATGATTTTTTGTTTTAATTTTTCTTTTCTTTTTTTACAGGAATTGGAACAGAACCAACCCTCAGGAAGTAATGATGAAAATGTTATTCAAAATACAAGTAAGATAAAAACCGAGCAGTCTGATGTTGACGCGGAAACGGAAGATAAAAGCGTAGACGGGGACAGCACCAGGAGTAGTGAGGAACCTGAAGAACGAATGAAGGTGGGTAGAACCAGGCTCCTATTTGTTAGTGAAAGCACATGAAAATACCTCACAGGAAGCTCGGGCTTATTATTGAGTATTTGAGGGGACTGTATTGATCCGAGAGGTTTTGATTGGTTGTAGCGGGAGGTGGTGCTAGTATAAATATAATATTGGCAGTTTGAATTGAATGCTGACGTGTACTTTGGTTTGTGATGCAGTCAGCTCATTTCCTTATTTCTAGGTTATTTCAGATTTCGTTAAAGATTAAATTTGTATTACACACACACACACACACACAGACACACACACTAGTCACGTTTCCATCTAAAAGGTGCTGCGAATCTTTAGAAAGTTCGCAAAAAAGAAATTCGAATTGGGTGCGTTTCCATCAAGTGGTTGGAGCGAAAAACGGCACGCATTCCTTGTCGTATCCTTTTAATAACATCCTCTCTTAGGTCCTGATATAAAGTGGAATTGTGTGGTTTTCCATCTAAAATAGCTGTAATGTTTTCTTCTTCTTCGATGAGAGCAAGGAAAAGTTTTACATCTTCAGCGGGCCACACGCATCTATTATTCACATTGGCCATCTGTTCCATGGACGTATTTAAAGGATACATTGTACATATTTATAATTCGAAATTCGTCGCAGCCTTTATAATAATAATAATAATAATAATAATAATAATAATACATTTAATTTAGAGGCGCCTTTCACGACACCCAAGGTCACCTTATACCACCTGTTACATGTAACATGCATTTTCCACAATGTACCAGCACTCGTTTTGAAGGCTGAACAGACAATTTGACTGGAATTACTTAGTAGGTGTCCATATATCAGGGATTAATGGACACGGTATAATTAAAGGACATGCAAACATAGACATCCTATATATGATATAGGATGTCTATGTATACAAACGCTTAAAAAAATATCTACATTGACGCTACAAGTTGATGTCGGCAGGGTTGCTTTGTCGTTTTGCGGAAATCGGAAGGACGTTGTCCGTCCTGCGTGTTCAATGTTCGCTACGTCACAGCTGTTTCGAAAAGTCTGTTTCCATCTCCCATTTTGTGCATTTACTCTCTTTCGCATTTCTCAAAAACCACCTCAAGCGAGCGGATAAACCTTTTGCGAATTAGAGGGTTTTTATGCAAATTTTGGTGTTTCCTTCACCGTTTACTGATCCGATACTTCAAAATTTGCGTAAAATCAGGGGGATGTAAACGCAGCGACACACACAAACACACTGTTTTCGTTTGATTTTAATGTTGCAATGCCTCGGTCCTCTCTCTGTTCCATCAGGCTGCGGACATAAAGAGTTGTATAAGCCCCTCCCCCAGGGGGCAGTCTCGCTCCCCGGTGCCGGGGGAGAGGAAAGGAGGCGTGAGGAGGAAGAAGAAGACGACGAAGAACACTACGTCGAGGGAGAGGCGGCGGCGGCCAGACAGGGAGGAGTCTCCTGCTATCTCCCAGACTCCTCCGCTCCCCAGAGACGCCAGTGCCGATAAGAAGGTACCAACTGACCCCCCCCCCCCGACTGAACCGTTTGAGCGGGAGCCGACACCTCATGTTGTTTATCTCCATGGTTTGGAACTCCAAACATGACCGCACTCTGGGTGCATCGCTTCAGGGCCATGATGCGATTAAGAGAGGTGGATTCAAAAGTGGACTGCGCAGCGAGTTAACAAAGTGTCGGTGCGTCTTTCATGAGGGCACGAGCAAGTAAGGTGTGGGGAAGGTGATGGTTCTGTGGAATAACGGAGACTGCGTTGCGTCGCCCCCCCCCCCCCCCCCCCCAGAGCGACAGGCGGTCGTACATGTTGAAACGGAGAGCAGAGGGTCACTACGGGCCGTCTGAAAATGGAACAGTCCGCACTGCAGCCATTCCAATGCAGTGACCTGTCAATGTTACTGGCAGAGCCCTTGAAAGAAGCTATAGTCTGAAGACTTCACTGGTCACGGTTTACGATGCCCCCTAACCCAAGCACCCTAAAGGGCAAAATAAAACCCCCTTGGTGATCAAGGAAGAGCAAACGATAGCATAGTGGGGAATCCCTTCTTCCAGCGATGGTCAGGAGTGCAATGGGTGCCATGATGGACAGACATGATGACGTTTTAAACGGGCAAAACACCTTAAAAAGGTTGATAGTATCAATAATTAACAATCTTTGCACTGATGTTAAAGCCCAGAAAAAAA
Organism: Gadus macrocephalus; assembly: GCF_031168955.1. Lineage (NCBI taxonomy): Eukaryota > Metazoa > Chordata > Actinopteri > Gadiformes > Gadidae > Gadus > Gadus macrocephalus. The sequence goes on from NC_082386.1 coordinate 18,801,031, forward strand.
AAAAAAAGTGTTATTGCTATCATGCATTGTATTGCTGCCTGTATTACCGCCTGACCTGTTCCTGCTCCGACTGTTTTCAGGAGAATATGAACGGCACCCTAGAAGTTTATTCACAAAAAACAGCAGAACTAGCTGGTAAGTTCCTTCTTTGTTTCGTTCTTTTCTCATTTCAACATAAAGCTTGGTTTAGCCTTCACGTTATCACAGCAGTGTTGAGCCTTGTCTTACGCTGGTGGAGAGGTTTGCGCGTGGACACACAGCGGTGTAACTGAGCCGGAAATGAAGAGCGTCATGAGTTCTGATTACATGATGACGTGCTTCCCTCCCGTCTGCGGCCAGCGTGTGGACATCGCCTGGCCTCCTGTGGGCAGTATGAGCAGGCGCTGGAATACTTTACCGAGGCCATTAAATACAACCCCAAGGAATATAAGTAAGTTCGCCGACTCCTCAATCGACTAAAGAGCACAACACGATGGGACTGAAGATGGCCGTGATCAAATCTAACCCGTGACACTAAGAAGGTGTCTCCTTGATACCTGTTTTCATACCTGCTGCGTTAGATTATCCTTAGTCCTCGTTTGTGTACATCTGTGTAAACTGAACTGTGTGGCGAAACTGAACAAGTAAGATGACACTAAAAAGGCGTATCTCGGATACCTTTTTCTGAAATACCTGCTGCATTAGATCATCTTTTAAGGTGTGTGTGTGTGTGTGTGTGTGTGTGTGTGTGTGTGTGTGTGTGTGTGTGTGTGTGTGTGTGTGTGTGTGTGTGTGTGTGTGTGTGTGTGTGTGTGTGTGTGTGTGTGTGTGTGTGTGTGTGTGCGCAGGTTATTTGGTAACCGCTCGTTCTGCTACGAGCGGTTACAGCAGTACGAGTCGGCCCTGCAGGACTCTGAGGTGGCGCTGTCCCTGGAGCCCGGTTGGATCAAGGGCCACTTCAGACAGGGGAAGGCCCTCTGTGGTCTCAAGGTGAGCCCCCCCCCCCCCCCCCCCTCTGTGGTCTCAAGGTGAGCCCCCCCCCCTCTGTGGTCACAAGGTGAGCCCCCCCCCCCCCTGTGGTCTCAAGGTGAGCCCCCCCCCCCTCCTTCAGTGCTCTCAAGGTGAGCCCCCCCCTCTGTGGTCACAAGGTGAGCCCCCCCCCCCCCCCCTGTGGTCTCAAGGTAAGCCCCCCCCTCCTTCAGTGCTCTCAAGGTGAGCCCCCCCCCTCTGTGGTCACAAGGTGAGCCCCCCCCTCCTTCAGTGCTCTCAAGGTGAGCCCCCCCCCTCTGTGGTCACAAGGTGAGCCCCCCCCTCCTTCAGTGCTCTCAAGGTGAGCCCCCCCCCCTCCTCCTTCAGTGCTCTCAAGGTGCCCGCCCCCCCCCCTGTGGTCTCAAGGTGAGCCCCCCCCCCTCCTTTAGTGCTCTCAAAGTAAGCCCCCCCCCCTCCTTCAGTGCTCTCAAGGTGAGCCCCCCCCCCCTCTGTGGTTTTGAGGTGAGCCCACACTTTAGCAGCTAGTGAAGCAGATTCCTTCATCCAAAGCGACTTAAAAGTGAATTCATGACGTCATTCAGGAGCAGGTAGGGGTCAGGGGTCATCCTCGTCACCAGTGCATACAGCTGCTAGACTGAGGACGCTGGGGATCGAACCCAGATCCTTTCGTCTGGTGGGTGATTGGCGGGAACCAGCAGGCTGTCATTGGGGCATAATCTTTACCACGCCCGTCCGTAAACCAGTCTCTGTGGTGGGGTGTGTGTTACTGTCCCCGTCTCCTAACCCCTCTTCCTCTCTCTCTCCGTCTCCCTACAGCGCTACTACGAAGCCTCCTTGACGTATAAAAACATCCTGCGGCAAGAAAGCTCTTCTGTTGAAGCTGCAAGCGAGCTGAAGAGAGCCCAGTGTTTACACTTAATGGTAAACGCCACCACAATTAGACTTTACACTTAATGGTAATCGCCACCACAATTAGACTTTACACTTAATGGTAAACGCCACCACAATTAGACTTTACACTTAATGGTAAACGCCACCACAATTAGACTTTACACTTAATGGTAAATGCCACCACAATTAGACTTTACACTTAATGGTAAACGCCACCACAATTAGACTTCACACTTAATGGTAAACGCCACCACAATTAGACTTTACACTTAATGGTAAACGCCACCACAATTAGACTTTACACTTAATGGTAAACGCCACCACAATTAGACTTAAGACTTAATGGTAAACGCCACCACAATTAGACTTTACACTTAATGGTAAACTCCACCACAATTAGACTTTACACTTAATGGTAAACGCCACCACAATTAGACTTTACACTTAATGGTAAACGCCACCACAATTAGACTTTACACTTAATGGTAAACGCCACCACAATTACGGAGTTTACACTTATGCGTAAACTCCACCACATGAACTACAGACTACACTTATGCGTAAACTCCAACACAGTTACAGACTTTACACCTGATGGAGACCTACACATAAACGACAGACCTTACACCTAAAGGTAAACGCCACCCAAACCCGACTTTAAACCTTATGTGGACCGAAACCAACCAATGAAAGAATGAATGAACGATTGAGTGAATGGAAGGGGTGCACCACTAGGGGGCAGTGTCCGTTAGGGCAACGGCTTCTCGAAGGCCAGAGCATGACTCCAGAGGGTGCGTTCCAAAACCACGCCGTCCTTCCTATCGCTGGTTCTCTAATGTTCACCGCGAGCTGCTGACCACACAATGGAACAGTGGGGTCCAGCGAGGGGGCGAGTCGGGAGGACGATTGGAGCGCGGCCGGGGGTTCCAGAGCGTGTTCTAACGCCGCGTGTTCCTCCAGGAAATGGGGTTCTCCGGGGCGGAGGCGTGCGAGGCGCTGAAGGAACACGGCACCCTGGAGGAGGCCCTGGAGGCGCTGTTCATAGGAGGAGCTGAGCCAGGTAGCGGACTGGGAGCGCTCGCTCACTCACTCACTCACTCACTCACTCACTCACTCACTCACTCACTCACTGTGCCTGACAGTCGCACACATTGGCACTCTCAACATCATCGCAACCCCACTAACTCAACCCGTCGCACACTCACTCACATAATCAGTCACACATTCATGCAACCACTCAGTCACACATTCACTCAAGTCACAGATTTGATGCCGCTCAAACCAAAAAGAGGCTCTCCGAGCTCACACGGCCATCCAGACCCCAGGAGACCTGAACTCTGTTCTCGTCCTCCAGAGGAGGGGTGCTGCAGGGACACTCAGACCCAGCTGGTGAAGGGGGAGGAAGAGGAGGTGGAAGAGGAGGAGGAGGACGAGGAGGAGCGGGGAGAGGAGGACGAGGGGTGGACGGTTTTGGGGCGTAGTCGGCCTCATCAGGCGAGGAGGCGGAACGCGGCGCCTCTTAAACCCGTCACCGACGCCCCCGTCAAGAACGCCCCCAAATGGTGAGGAGACACTTGTGTTTTGGTCCCAGTTCACTTTACTGCTAACGCAACATGTTGGCTAATAAGTCGCCTTTTCAGTGGATTGGTTTTTATTTTGGGGTGTTCCTCGAATGCTACTTCTATGCTTTTTTTATTCTGTAAATTGTTGAAATTACATAATCAAAGTTGTGATGTGAAGTGTAGGTGCTGGGGGTTCTACTCTGGTTTAATGGTGCTGACGGCATGCTGGGAGTGGTCTGTGTAGTGTGCTGGGAGGAGGTACTGGTTTGCTGGGAGTGTTTGTAATGTGTGATGGGAGGGGTTACGTGTTTGACGGGTGGATCTCTAAGTGTTGGTCCTGTTGTCTCTACAGGGAGATGTACTCTGTGTGGGTTGGCTCCATGGCACCCACCCTCACAATACCAGCGCTGCACAACCTCTTCAACAGGTACTCACTCACTCACTCACTCACTCACTCACTCACTCACTCACTCACTCACTCACTCAACAGTCACTCACTCTCTCTTCAACAGTCACTCACTCACTCTTCAACAGTCACTCACTCACCAACAGGTCCTCATTCACACACTCACTCTTCAACAGTCACTCACTCACTCTTCAACAGTCACTCACTCACTCTTCAACAGTCACTCACTCACCAACAGGTCCTCATTCACACACTCACTCTTCAACAGTCACTCACTCACTCTTCTACAGTCACTCACTCACTCAGCAACAGTCACTCACTCACTCTTCTACAGTCACTCACTCGCTCAGCAACAGTCACTCACTCACTCTTCTACAGTCACTCACTCACTCAGCAACAGTCACTCACTCAGCAACAGTCACTCACTCACTCTTCAACAGTCACTCACTCACTCTTCAACAGTCACTCACTCACCCTCAACAGGTACTCACTCACCAACAGGTACTCATTCATTCACTCACCAACAGGTACTCACTCACTCACTCACTCACTCACTCACCAACAGGTACTCACTCACTCACTCACTCACTCACTCACCAACAGGTACTCACTCACTCACTCACTCTTCAATAGTCAATCACTCACTCTTCAACAGTCACTCACTCTATCAACAGTCCCTCACTCACTCACTCACTCACTCACTCTTCAACAGTCACTCACTCACTCATCAACAGGTACTCACTCGCTAACAGGTCCTCAATCACTCACTCTCTCTTCAACAGTCACTCACTCACTCTTCAACAGTCACTCACTCACTCTTCTACAGTCACTCACTCACTCAGCAACAGTCACTCACTCACTCACTCTTCAACAGTCACTCACTCACCCTCAACAGGTACTCACTCACCAACAGGTCCTCACTCACTCACTCACTCACTCACTCACTCACTCACTGTCCAACACTCCCACTCCCTGTTCTGTCTCCCAGGGCGGGGCATGTGACCAGCGTTAAGATGCTGGTGGAGCAGCAGTGTGCCTTCATCAACTACACCCGGATGGAGGACTGTGACCGCGCCATTCAGCTCATGGATGTGAGAGCCCTCACACGCTTGATGTTGAACACCTGTTCTCCTCTGTCCCCCAACGGTGACGAACTCTGACCGGTACCATGTGAAGACTGGCTGGCTGTCACATGGCACCACTGCATCAGCACCGTTCTGTCTGTGGATCAACCAACCCAGCTGTCTGCATGAACCAGCTGTCTGTCTGTCTGCATGGACCAGCTGTCTGTCTGTCTGCATGGACCAACTGTCTGTCTGTCTGCATGAACCAGCTGTCTGTCTGTCTGCATGAACCAGCTGTCTGTCTGCATGAACCAGCTGTCTGTCTGTCTGCATGAACCAGCTGTCTGTCTGTCTGCATGAACCAGCCCTGTCTGTCTGTCTGCATGAACCAGCCCGTCTGTCTGTATGAACCAGCCCTGTCTGTCTGCATGAACCAGCTGTCTGTCTGTCTGCATGAACCAGCTGTCTGTCTGTATGAACCAGCTGTCTGTCTGTCTGCATGAACCAGCTGTCTGTCTGTATGAACCAGCCCTGTCTGTCTGTATGAACCAGCCCTGTCTGTCTGTATGAACCAGCTGTCTGTCTGTCTGAACCAGCCCTGTCTGTCTGTCTGAACCAGCCCTGTCTGTCTGTCTGTATGGACCAGCTGTCTGTCTGTCTGCATGAACCAGCCCGTCTGTCTGTATGAACCAGCCCTGTCTGTCTGTATGCATGAACCAGTCCTGTCTGTCTGTCTCTCTGCAGGGTTTAGTGGTTGAAGGAACTCCCCTGGCTGTCCGTTATCCAAACAGATTTCTCAATGAGATGAACGGCCAAGATGGCTATCCACTTCCTGCTTCTAGGTACTCACTCACTCACTCACTCACTCACCACGCCCTGCTTCTAGGTACTCACTCACTCACTCACTCACCACACCCTGCTTCTAGGTACTCACTCACTCACTCACCACACCCTGCTTCTAGGTACTCACTCACTCACTCACCACACCCTGCTTCTAGGTACTCACTCACTCACTCACTCACCACACCCTGCTTCTAGGTACTCACTCACTCACTCACTCACCACGCCCTGGTTCTAGGTACTCACTCACTCACTCACCACACCCTGCTTCTAGGTACTCACTCACTCACCACACCCTGCTTCTAGGTACTCACTCACTCACTCACCACACCCTGCTTCTAGGTACTCACTCACTCACTCACTCTTACCATGTGTTAGACATGCAGTCAGACAGGCTTCCCGTCTGTCGTTTAGATTAAGCTGGTAGACATGTTCTGCAAACGTAAGGCGAGATGATTGTAATACTTTCATTTTATTTATTTCTCGTTTCAAAACGGTTTGCATGAAACGTCCCTTAAGGGCCGCCGTCTGATTCCAGCGGTTCATGCTACACCGCTAGCAAACTTCCATGCATCGGAAGACCAGGAGGCCGAGTGGCCCCATGTCTTTGACTCACGATGACCAGTGAGCAGAAGCTTTAGCGAGGAGGGGATAGGCGTTAGTCTGCGGACATTGGGAACCGAACCCAGGACTCTTGGGTCGGGGATCGAACCCCGGGCCTTTTTTGAGTTGGGGATCAAACTGTCGAAAACAAAGACTTTCCCAGCTCTGTGCCTGGCAGCGTAGTGGTGGTACTGGGGGCACTGGGGGGGGGGGGGGGTTACTGGTGGAGGGCTGGGTCCTAAAGGGGTTCTGTTGTTCCCAACAGGAACCCGAAGGAGTGCTTCTTCTGGAGAACCAACGGCTGCATCAAGACGGTAGGCTGCATCTTCAAGCACATCCCGGAACACAAGCACATTGACCGGGACAAGCTCAGACCCTGACCATCGCTTATCATCCACGAGTCGGACGCGATTTGGGAATTTATGTCCAATTTGGTTTCGGCTCATTTGGGAGTGTTTTTGGCCAAAATGTTTTATTTATGGTTTCTGTTTTTATTCATCTTCATTTAACAAATTCAGAAGGTCTTTAAGGTTCAAATTGGTGTTCTGGCATTTTTGTGAAGTGTTTTTGTTTTAAACTTGCCTCACTTTGGTTCAAACTTTCCCGAAAGCAATATGTTCAGTTGAGAAAAGGCATACTTAATTTAAAGGAGAACTGCATTGGTTGTAAAAATCTGTGTAGGAGCCTTATTCCTTTGCATACAGGGTTTGCTATAATGCCACTCAAATGTATTAACATCAAAGATACGTTCGCCCCTATTGTTTTGAGAAATATTTTGTAACCTATTTTTGGCTGCTGTGACTTGTTGACCACCAGATGGCAGCATTTCTTGATTCTAAATCTGGTCGAAAGACGTTGGGCTCTTTTTATTTTCACTAATAAGGCATTGCAAATTCAAGTAAATGTATCTGCTCAATCGTTCTGCATCAATGTTCGGTTTAAAAAAAGGATGTTATTCAGTCTTCTGTTTCTGTTGAAACAAAAAATAAATGAATCCCCATTCGAGAGTTATGATCCCTGATTATTGCTGTGATACATCTGGGTGAAATGAGGGTAGAAATTGAATTCATCATATACTTCAGTCCTGTCGAAGTCTTAGACACACAAAAACACTCTTAATAACGAAGACGATTTCATAATTAAAGTCTTCATTAGACCCTGATGGGAAATCCACATCTCGCTGAAACAAATAGTTAAAAATAAGTTTTCATATGTGGTTATGAATGAGACATTAGACTTCATGCGTCGATGAGGGATGGAAATGCCCTGAGGAATTTGCCCAGACGTGATGAATCCTGCAGTTAAATATTCCAGTGTAATCGTTGACTTTGATCCTACTGAAGAGTTTACCGAAAGGCAAGTCAAGCACAGCGCTTTTGTACTTAATTTCTCGCCGTCATTAACTGTTCTTCAGATGAAAGGGGGCCTGGTTGTCCTAGCGACCATCCTGAGCACTTTCATGGGAGGATTTTAAGACTCCATTTCCCATGAGCCTCTTGTGTCCCAGCTACCAAAGTCTGCTTTCCAGGATCTGCTGTTCGATGGACCTCTAGTATTTAATTAGGTCAACACTTCCCCATTAAATTATTATTGAATGCTGATAAACTCCTTGTGAGAATTGATCTGTTATCACCCAAGGAGAACAGACCCCCCCCCCCCCCACACACACACACACACACACACACACACACCTAATCCTGCTCAAGAGCCCTTGAGCAACACAACTCGGCTCTCCAGGAACCAATCCACTTGGCAATGTTAATAATTGAACCTTCCACCCTGGCTTAAGAGGGCTTCACAATAAGAGCCCCCTCACTTCAAACTGCACCACCCTGCGTGAAAATCGTCCTCCCCTGCCACCCAGTGCTTCACAATAAGAGCCCCCTCCCTTCAAACTGTACCCACCTGCTTGAATTTCTTTCCTTCTCTGCCACCCAGGGCTTCACAATAAGAGCCCCCCCCCCTTCAAACTGCACCACCCTGTGTGTAAATTCTCCTCCCCTGCCACCCAGGGCTTCACAATAAGAGCCCCCCCCCCCCTTCAAATCTGCACCACCCTGTGTTTTCCTCCCCTGCCACCCACTGCTAGCCCAGAGAGGCGGCCCACCCTGGGGCCTCTACGTCACCCGACGTAGCCCGGAGAGGCAGCCCCGCCTGCCCAACGACAACACTCAGAGGAAAAAGTACGAGCCTTGGGTTAAAAACTCGGAGGTCTTTTCAAACGAGGGCACAAAGGGATTTGCAGGGAAAAAAGGGATTTGTGAAGCTGAGAACCTCTGCTCTTCCACGTCCTATCACAGGGGGAGCACAGAGACCTGCTCCAGATGGACTCTCTACACATGCCCCCCCCTCTATCCCTTTCCCAGTGCGGAGGTCGTATTCAGCTGAACTACACCGGCACGTCGGTGTCCACCTCAGGGGAAACCTGACATGATTATTATTCTAATCCTGCGGTTGGTGTCTGGCTATAAATTAATCATCTCCGCCCCCATAAGGGAATAGTGGATTCGGAAATCAAAACCCCTTCTTTTGCTCCCCGGAAAAAAAAGGTTAAAATAAAAACACAAAAGATTAAATTGAAGTGATTAAATTCCGTCACTCCGCCCGGTCTGCAGGGCGCACACTGAATTGGTATTTAATTAAATCCAGGTTATGTAAATGCTTTCAAATTGAGTTTACCAGCAGTACAGACCACGGATCACAACGTCAACCGTAGGAGGGAGTCACTCACGGTGGACGTTGGACCGTTCTGACTTTGTTTACGCCCTCCTCCTCCTCCTCCTCCTCCGCTTCCTGACTGTGTTTTATGGTTCTGACGAACCGCCCACTGGCTTCACCTTCTCACACTAAGGTGTCTCTGGGTACCTGCTGTATGTGGCCACGCAGGGCCACGCAGCTAGGGCTCAGGGTTGCCTACAGGTATAGGTTTGCCGCCGGGCTCTTTGGGGTTTAAACCAAGACCCTTTGGCCTGGTGGTCTCAACCCCCCAGCCCCGACACTGTGCCCCTGCATTACTCCAAACCTGGCTTCCGTTCCGTCATGGGTTTGCATGTTCGTTGGACAACAAGACTACAGGAAGGACTACAGGATGTCTCGAATGCTACAAGAGGTCTGCAAGACTACAAGAGGTCTCCAAGGCTGCAAGAGGTTTACAAGACGTCTGTCTGGGACTCGACAGTCTACAAGACAACCAGAGGTCTACAAGACGTCTGTCTGGGACTCGACGGTCTACAAGACAACCAGAGGTCTACAAGACGTCTGTCTGGGACTCGACGGTCTACAAGACAACCAGAGGTCTACAAGACGTCTGTCTGGGACTCGACGGTCTACAAGACAACCAGAGGTCTACAAGACGTCTGTCTGGGACTCGACGGTCTACAAGACAAGAGGTCTACAAGACGGCTGTCTGGCCTTCCCTCTGAACAGTCTACAAGACAACCAGAGGTCTACAAGACGTCTGTCTGGGACTCGACGGTCTACAAGACAACCAGAGGTCTACAAGACGTCTGTCTGGGACTCGACGGTCTACAAGACAGCCAGAGGTCTACAAGACGTCTGTCTGGGACTCGGCGGTCTACAAGACAGCCAGAGGTCTACAAGACGTCTGTCTGGGACTCGACGGTCTACAAGACAACCAGAGGTCTACAAGACGTCTGTCTGGGACTCGACGGTCTACAAGACAACCAGAGGTCTACAAGACGTCTGTCTGGGACTCGACGGTCTACAAGACAGCCAGAGGTCTACGAGACGTCTGTCTGGGACTCGACGGTCTACAAGACAGCCAGAGGTCTACGAGACGTCTGTCTGGGACTCGACGGTCTACAAGACAACCAGAGGTCTACAAGACGTCTGTCTGGGACTCGACGGTCTACAAGACAACCAGAGGTCTACAAGACGTCTGTCTGGGACTCGACGGTCTACAAGACAACCAGAGGTCTACAAGACGTCTGTCTGGGACTCGACGGTCTACAAGACAACCAGAGGTCTACAAGACGTCTGTCTGGGACTCGACGGTCTACAAGACAACCAGAGGTCTACAAGACGTCTGTCTGGGACTCGACGGTCTACAAGACAACCAGAGGTCTACCAAAGCCAGACGGTGTTCCCCGCTGTGGGCCCGGTGCTGATACAGGCTCTTTGTTCCTATAGAAACGGTACAGTAGGTAATTGTCACCATGAGGGATGGAGCCTGCCTCTAATCTAGACAGACGTCCCGTTAACAAGTCAAACGCCGCCGCAAAAAAACAAATGAGGCAACGCGGGTGGATTGTTTGGCTCATTTGCATGAGCGTGGCACGCAGGAGATGAATTAATGCTGGCTCTTTTGTCCCGGCTGTCTGCTCGGGAACATCTAGAGCTTAGAACCGGAGAGGAGCCTCCTTTGTCTCCCCTTGAAAAGGAAATTAAGAATTAAAGCTACAAAAAAAAATACATTTCCTTTCAAAGTAAAATGTGAAAATAATCCAACAAAAAATATAGAAATAGGAACATAGAACAACATAAATATGTTGATTGTTTTTCTCTGTGGTATTTTTTTCCTTTTTCGTCGTGTCCTGTACTTGTGACGTCTGTGTTTCTTGTCTGGTATTAATGAAGTATATCTCTTGTTATGGGCTGTAAGCACATGATGTAAATATAGACCCGATACGTCTGTTGTTTTCTAAAAAAACACATCATTACCTTCCTGGCATGTTGATGTGAGAATTTATGAGCATGCAGGTCCCCTGGAAGTGAATGAGTGTTTACATTCTTCTTTTCCCGATTGTAATGAGGTGTATAAATGATTTAGGTTCATGCACGAGGTTGCGCGCGCGCACACACACACACACACACACACACACACACACACACACACACACACACACACACACACACACACACACACACACACACACAAGGGCACACATCTCCTGATTAATTTGTGAAATAATAATACACCCAAGGGGGGTAGCAGGGTAATGACACTCACTCTGTTTCTGTCTCTCTCTCTCTCTCTGTGTGTGTTTGACTCTCTTGCTCTATATTCTCTCTCCCTCTATCTCTCTGTTTCTCTATCACTGTGTAGGTGTGTTTGTGTTCATGTGACTCTCCCTCCCTCACTCTCTACCTCCCTTCCTCTCTCCATCTCTCTCTCCCTTCCTCTCTCCATCTCTCTCTCCCTTCCTCTCTCTATCTCCCTCTCCCTCCCTTCCTCTCTCCCTCCCTCCCTCTCTCCCTCCCTCCCTCTCTCCCTCCCACTTTCTCTCTCTCTCCCTCTCCCCTCCATCTCCCTCCCTCCCTCCCTCCCTCCCTCCCTCCCTCCCTCCCTCCCTCCCTCCCTCTCTCTGGTGACGGATGGAGGGTTAAAAGTTGAATCCCTGCTCCTCTTCGTCTGCGTCAGGTTTGGCAGCGCTGTGATAACGCTGTGTCGCTGGGAGGAGATTTATATGGAGGGTCTTTCACATCAGGGCCCTTCAGATAGCTGGCGGGGCCCTTGGGGAGCTGCAAACACAAATTAAAACTGAATGCTAAATGTACTTTTAATTTGAAACCCACATAATTCAACGTCCTGTATTATCTTCCTCGTCCCGAGGAGTCGACATTACAAGCGCAGGTCGCGGCAAGTCAGATAAAATGTAATAAGGAGCACGTTTTGTACGCTTTGCACACGAAACAGCAAGGTAATGCGCTACACAGAAAAATTAGTAAATAAAAATAGGAATTAAATCAGTGAAAAATTGTTTAGTTTGGTAAGGGTAGAAAACGAATGCGTATAACATAGAAAACGAATGCGAATAAGTACAACTGATTTATAGGAAAACTGTAAAAGGCTGCAAAGTAAGTTTTAAGAGAGCAAAAAACAAGGGTTTTCCACTTCCAGGAGGTAGGCTAGTTAACTTCCTCTGGCTCTCTGACGTGAGAGCTGGGAGAGACCTCTGGTCCTTCAGACGACGACGAGCTCGTAAATAAGACACACAAGGATTGTTTGTGCGTTCGCTGTGGGAACGCAACACAAAGCGCCTCTCCACGGGTCTCCCGCCCGGGGATATTTACGTTCTTCCAATTGACAAGAAATATGGACTCCCGCTGTGGGCGCGTCGTAACCACGACAGCGGGCGGCGCGGTCGTAACTCACCGGCCTATCAGCGCGCTCGCCTCCAGGCCTGGTGTTCAAGGGCATGGAGAAAAATGTTTGCCCCCTCCTCCCCCTGTAAATTATCTGGGCTGTCCCCCCACCCCACCCCCTCGAGCAGTTTGAAGAGGGCTAATAATTGATGAGCTTCCTTCTCGCGAGTGGCTAACAGGCTGCTAATCTCATCGTAATCATGGAAGTAGCAAGATGTATTTAGAAAAAAAAAAAAAAACTTTTCCGGACGTCCATCACTCTGCTGAACGTCCGCACGGTGAGGGTGAGAAAGAGAGCAATGAAAGGTCCCTAATCGAGCTGATTTACAACAGGAGCGGCGGTAAAACACCAGTACCCCGAGGGGAGGGTCCTGGGCCGCCCACTTCCTGCCTCACGAAGCCTGCTTCCTGCGATATGAGCGGGCGACAGCCGTCGTTTTCTGAAAACATGTCATGGACTCCCCTTGTGTTTGTACGATTGCAACGCTCCCGGGTTTCACTCTGAACAGTCTGCAAGACTGCAAGAGGTCGACAAAAGCCTGAACATCTAGCCCGCTGGGTCCGGTGCTGATGCAAGCTTTTGATTCCTTCGTGATGACTCTCTAGACTGTATAACATCCACTCTGCTACAACGGCTCAAAGTGTTTCTTTTACGCACAACCGAGTGCCTCGTTGAATCCTTTTTTATAATTATGATCATACGTTTATTTATACAGCGCCTTTCTCCCACTCAAGGTCGCTTTACAGATTGATGAACACGCACGGAGCAAGACAGCGCAACAACATAAAAAATAAGATATACTGAGGGTCTATGCACTGGTGGAAGAGGAGAAGTGTTCTTGAAACGAAAAGGTCTTTCGATGAGCCTTCAAGAGAGGGATGACTCCCCGCAGGAGCTCCATCTCAAACCAGTCACATGCGTCTTCATGACACCACAAAATGTGCGTCGGGGAGAAAAAACACTGCCTGAGTGATGACACGCAGCTAGGAGGTGTGGGAAGAGAGCGCGAGCGTCGCTACCGCTAACCAGGACTCTCGCACCAGGATCAGTGTGTGTATCCGACGTGCACCAAATCCGACAGGCCTACCCTCCCCCCTCCCTCCCTCCGGTTGCCGCGGTGAGACCGGTCCCACCGCGACACAGGACGCCTCCTCCAACCGCGAGAGCGATTAATTACCGCGGCAACCAGAGCTTTTTGCTCCGGCCGTTTCCAGCGGAGGAACATTCATCTTCAGCCTCAGCCGGCACCAGGCGTCTCTCTCTCGCACGCGACGGCGGGGGGGACGCCGCCGCTGATAGCTTCATCACCGCAACGTCGTCACGTAAAACCTCCACTGGCCCCGGGGGAGAGCGCTTCTTCTACGGCGTTCGCCCGGCGAGTTTGGTCGGTTTTGTACGTCATGTCGTTTCTCGTGACCCGGTCGGACTTCCACGACCTCTTCTGGGAGAAAGTGAATCCATCACGACATCGGGTTTTAATGGATCCACTTGTTCAGATTCCACGTCACTGAATTTGCTGAAAGCGGCGGTGGACGTCTTAAATGATTTAGCCGGCACTGTATCTCCAGTCCTCGCTCTACGTCCGTGGGAAAAGCATGCCTTGGCGTAACGTCACGTTACTTGTTTGATGTTCCGGGACGTGTACAGCTTCTCCTGCAATGTCAACACTTCAACCCCGCCATTTTTTGAAAGCTAGCTATCTGTCTTCCGTTGCTAATGAACGTTAGCTCCACTCTGAATCCCTCCCCCCCCCCCCCCCTCCCCTCTTAAATTTACACAATCCAGCTGTCGGCGCGTGACACCGTTGCGGCGCTGCTCACCTGCCCCTCTGCGCCGTGATTGATGAGAGGATTAGGCGTTGGAGGGGTTCCATGAGCGGGATGCTGAAGGAAGCCATCTGTATCCCCCCTGCCTCGCTGCTCACCAACCGCCCTGCCAGGCCTGGCTACCTGGAAACCCAGCGCGCTGTCGGCTCCCGGGGTCCCACCACCGCTACAGAGACGTTAGGCCCACACCAAGTCTTGTTATTTATTGCCTTCATTAAGGTTTATGTCGTAACTTAAACGTTAGGAACCCCCACTTGGGGCGAACACGCAAACACACACAGACACACACACACATGCTTTTCCCAACTGCCGTACGTTTCTTTTAATCAAACTAAAAACCTTCCCTCCCTTTATATCAGCCCCCGCCATAAAACCTTTCCCGTTTAGGGGGAGCTTTTAAGTCTGTTGATTTACTACCCGGATATTAACCGAAAGTGGGCAGTTATCGATGCTGTGTCCTGCTCACAAACACGGCAAAGACACGGCTAAATGCTTTAGCAGTTGCGCGACTCCAGCAGATAAACTCTCCCCGTCTACGGGCTGGTAACTAATGAGTTAGAGGTCGCCATGGCAACCCCCTTCCTGGCAGCGGGGACCTGCTTGAACGAGGGGACGGTATTGTTTACCTTCCAGGCAACACTGGAGGCATTCGGGCGCGTCGTCGAGACAGGAGAGGCTCAAAGAAGGGCCCAGCTTTCTTTACTCTGGGGCTCGGGTTCCTCTAACAAGCCGGGCTTTGCATACAAAGTGAGCAAATTATTATCAGTTAAAGAAATC